>NW_026057583.1:2700378-2705528 GCF_023721935.1 Panthera uncia
TTCTGTTTATCTGTTTAGTTAAACAAATATTTATTAAGCACCTTTGTGCCAGGCACTGTGCTAGGCGCCCTCACTGCACGCTGTCCCCACAGCACAGTCATCTGCTCAGAAGTTAAAACCCAGGAAAGGAACACTGTCGCAACCCTACGAACTGGGCGTGGGTGGAAGGGGGGCAGAGTGGGTGCAGGCAGTGCCTGTGAGCCCACCCCAGACTTGTTTGCTCTCTCCGGACAAGTCTCTACTAAGCGGCTGCTTTAAAGCATCTCGATTCTTACCGAGAGGGAAGGCGTTACCCCCATGCCCCGCGCACGGGTGCCTGGTGGACGTTCAAACACTCTGAACGTTCTTCCAAAAAAAGGAGGTGGAAAGCGTGTTCCTACTTGTAATAGAAAATCCTTTGCTCAGTTGGTATGGTCGCAACAGCCCTTAAGAAAGATACAAACATCCCTGCCCTGACTACGTAAACGTTTAAGGGAGACCTAGCGCGGGATTCCTGAGTCAGAACCTTCCAGATGTCCGCAGCCTCGCGAGGTCAGGGAGGCGAGAGGAGGCGTGTGTTCCGGAGGGGAGAGTGGACGGCACCACGGGTGTGGAGGCGCAACAAACCACACCTGCACTAACAGAGCGACGCACACGGGAGGACGCCCCAGCCCTCAGCCCCTAGCTGTCGGCCCCCAGCTTGGAGAGGCCGCGGCGGAAGTCGTGCAGGCCGTCGATCTTCGCGTCCAGCACCTCCAGGAAGCTCTTGAGCTCCACCTTCAGGTGGCGCTGGCGGTACTTACTCTCCTCAATGTCCGTCTTGAGGGACCGCACCTTGCCCTCCAGGTTCTGATTGTCTCTCTCTGCCGCCTGAAGGAAGACACACCGGGGGACCGGTCACCGAGACCCCCTCCCGACGGGGGGCCCGCATCCCTAGCTAAGTCCCCCAGCACGCACGCCTGTGCCTGCTGACGTCAGCACAGAACTCGGGGCTCTCCGGTGCACCCCCTTTCCTGATGGTTCCCTGGCAGAGTGTGTGACCAACACCTGAACTGATAAAGGGCGGCTCCACGCAGGACGCAGAGCTCGGGTCCTGCCTGGGGGAGCCTGAGGCAAGAGGGCCTTCTCACAGAGTGCCCAGGGGAGGAAGCCCGCAGGCCTAGCACACGGGGTTTTCCGCCCCAGTCCCAGAACGGTCAGCAGAGACCACATGCTAGTTCCATTCTGAGACAGAGAAGCAGGTCCAACGGGACAGTGACTTGTTTCCCTGGCTCTACGGAGAGGCTCCCGGGCCAGGCTCTGGCGACCGTGAGGAAGGTCAGAGCCGTGCCAGACTCAGGCACAGCGGTCTGGGCACCGGCATCAGGTGGTGTGACCAAGGGGGCAGTCGAGCTCCTAAGGGTCTGGTGGCTGCGAGTCCTTAAACGAGGTGTAAGCCTGTGCTCTTCACATCCAGCAAGAGCTTCATCTTATGGACGTGATCAGGAGTGTTCTGCTCACGTGTACAGGAACCACCGACTAATATGGGGGTCGTTCCTGAAGTGGGGGGACCCTTGGAGGTGAAAGGGGACGTGGAAACCCCTGTGGATCGGGAACCTGAGGCCAGCGCGGGGGGGGGGGGGGGGGGGGGGGTAGGGCGGGTGCCCAAGGTTAAGTCCAAGGTCACGGGCAAGGTGGGCTAGCACCGGGGTCTTACACTCTCCGCCCTCCCTTCTGCCGGGCTCCTCACCGCCCAAAGACTCTGCAGAGACTTCTGTGGGCGGGAATCAGTCACCGCACGATGATTATTCACACCTTCGCAGAAGTGGAAAAACCAGAAGGCAAACACTGCTGAGTCTGCACCCTGGGGAGGGGTCCCAGATGGCATCTGGCAGGCGGTTACCAACGGCTTTTCAGGACTGGAAAGTCACTGTTCTTTACCGCGGGAGGTGTGAGAAGGGGGAGCCGGGAGAAACGGGTAGCCCCCACGAATGCCTTCCAGTCGGAGCCAAGGCAGATGCGCCCCTCCTTACCTCTAACTTCTCAGAGACGTATTCGCACTCTGACATGAGCTGAGGTATGATTTCACTTTGTTTGCGGAGGTCATTCAACTCCTATGGGGGACAGAGGTTTGAAAAAAAATCGTGAAAGCAAGTCAGATTAAAAAAAAAAAAAAAAAAAAAAAAAAGAAAGCCCTCGTGAATGTCCACGACCCGTGTGCAGCCGACGGAGGCAGCTGTGCTGAGAACGTACCGTCTGCGTAACGACAACGGGGATGAAGTTAACACGTAACGCGCGGCCGGGTGTGTTAGGTGTTGTTATCGCGTGAAGTCTGCACACCACCACAGAAAAGACAGGTGCTCTTACGATCCCCAACTTGCAGATGGGGAAACTGAGGCTGGGAGGTTTGGGACCTCAGCTGTCCTGCCAACCCCCCCCGCCCCGGGGCGAAAACAACTGCCTGATCGCAGGTCACCTGTCACAGTTTCTGAGTGTTTTGTAAGCGTCCAGCTCCCCCGCGGGTCGGAGCCGTGGCCTGGCGACACGGCTGGTGTGGGGGCTGCGCAGGGCAGGGTCGGCCCCGTGCTCTGAGCGTTTGTGCCTCGATGCGGCTCTGGGCGGTCCCCCGCGGATGCCCAGGCAGCTGCCAGGCAAGTCACGTGCTCCCCAGACACCGGCCGTGTCCCAGGCATGGACGGCCCCTCCGGCCCACTCACCGTCTCCTTCTCCCGCACTTCGGACTCCAGCTCCTCGATCCTCTGCTTCAGCTGCGTGTTCCTCTCCTTCTCTCTGTTTATCTCGCTGCACTGCTCCTCCAGCTCGTCAATCTTTAACAAAGCAGGGATGCCACGTTACTTCGGTGGTGAAACAGAAGGTCACCACGGCTGTTTATGCTGTCTTTCCAAACAGAACCACAAACTAACCCCCTTTCGCATCTTTCCTCGCGTCTAAGAAGCAACTCCGGGCGGCTGCCCTCCTTCACCCCCGGCAGAGCCCAGTCCCGTCACCAAACCTGGCTTCAGGACGAGCCGGGCTTCCGGTTCTCTCTCTCAGCCAAGGGATAGGAACTTCAGGTTTGCTTTAAAGGATTCCTCACAAGTATAGGGGCCGGATGTCCCATGAATCTATCTACTTCTCCCCATAATGATCGGTACATCGTTTAATCAGGTCCTGAATCATTCTGTTTCATCTCAAAGGTTTAAGCCAGCAGGGAAGAGAACCAATCAGCCCTGTGGGACAATGGCCACCAAATGGGACACAGGGACATTTCCAACATTTTAAATCAGGGTGACCTTTCCTTACCGGTGCACGGCAGGAAGGGCCTGGCCCGCGAGCCTCCTCCTGGAGACAGGAGACGTGCAGACTGAACTGGCGAGTCCCCGGAGTTCATTCTTCTCCCCTTCCCAGCCCTGACCCCCTCAGAAGGGACGCAAAGGCCTCACCACCTTGGCACTGCTGTGTGTCTGATGCTGAGTGCTTCCCAGCGGCCAGAGCGCACGTGCGCGGTAGGAACGCAACCCGCTGGTAACACAGAACCCCCCACCGACGGGGTCCGGCAAACAAGCGGCAGGCCTCGAGGCAAAGGGCACTGGGCGGTCACCACGAGGACACTTTCAGAGGTGGCCGGCACACCAGCTCTCGGGGTCTGAACCCCCAGCCACGGGAGCTGCTGGGGACCCCCTGACTTCTACCTTGCACCCTGGAGATGAGGTTCCCAATGCCTCTCGTTGTGGGGAGCAGACTCCTCCCGGGTTTGGGTCTGAGACTCAGACGCAAACAGAAACCGACTCCCTGTTTGGAAAGAGCAGCAAAGGGCCACCGATCCCTCCGGCAGGCCACTCGGCCAGGCCTCGGGAGGGAACGCGGAGTCAGCACTTGGCCTGGCGCCCCGGCCGGCAGCACTTACGGCGCCGAAATGAAAAAGACAACACGAGGCAGGGCTCCGCGCCATCCGTAGCAAAGGAAGGGGGGGAGACGGGGGCGGCTCTGCGGGTCCATCCAGGCCGGGCGGGCGGGGGGCCAACGGGGGAGCGACAGCCAAGTGAACACCAGCCTCCGTGCGATCCCCCCCCCACCCCTCCCCGGCCCGGTCCTGAACTTAACGAAGCAGCCCCCCACCCGTCCACGGCCGCTGTCCCGGCGCCCACCTTGTTCCGGAGCCGATCGTTCTCCTCGCGGCACAGGGAGAACTGGCGCTTCCACTGCTCCACGCTGGCGGCCGACTCCTGAAGCGCTGCCGTCAGCCGGGCGTTGCCCTCCCGCAGGGTCTGCAGTTCCACCTCCCACTTCTTCACGTTGGCGGCGCTGCGGGGACGCGGGAGGGGACCCGGTGGCCGTGTGCCCTCCGCCCCGCTCCACCCCACCTGCCACCCCGGCAGCGCGGGGAAGACCCCCTCGCTCCCTCCCGAGCCCTGGCCCCAGCGCCCTGCGTCGTGCCCCGTCCCGTCCCTTCCCGAAGGAGTGTCATGACAGACACTGGCTCCGGGCCATAATAGGGCCCTGTGTCCCCTCCAAGCCCGAAGAGGACTCCAGAGCCAGAGACCAGAGGGCAGAGGACACAGTGACCTTGTGAGAGAGGGGGGCCCAGGCTGACCTGACGTCAGGGGCAGAGGACGACCACAGGTCTGCGGGACACCTCCATGTGACCAAAACAACCTCGTGTTTGCCCCTCATCCTCCGTGCTCCCTGAAGGAGCTTCAAAAAACAAACTTGGGGTGGGGGGTGCCTGCGTGGCTCAGTTAGTTGAGCATCTGACTTTGGCTCGGGTCATGATGTCGTGGTTCAACGAGTTCGGGCCCCGCATCGGGCTCTGTGCTGACAGCTCGGAGCCTGGAGCCTGCTCCGGATTCTGTCTCCCTCTCTCTTTGCTGCTCCCCCACTTGCGCTCGGTCTCTCCCTCTCAAAAATAAACATTTAAAAAAAAAAACAACAAAAAAAACCAGAAGCAAACTGGAATCAGGTTCCCCTCAGGTACTGTTGGCTTTCATGTTCCTCTGTCTCCTGGCTTTGGAGCCCAGGGTGGGGTGTCGTGGGTGCCCCGAGGGCTGAGCCGCACAGGACACATAGGGCAAGCACGGGATTCTTATCAATCCTGCCTGGCTGAACAACCAGACTTCTGTCTCTAAATGCTTTTTGACAGGAGGGGGGGGGTTCAGCCAGGCAGGATTGATAAGAATCCCGTGCTTGCCCTA
>NW_026057583.1:2705628-2745376 GCF_023721935.1 Panthera uncia
GGGTTGTTGTTTTTTTTTTTTTTTCCAGTAAGTAAATAGGACTGTATCTCCATAATCTGTGTCACCTTTCATCCCAGTCTCAAGGATCTAGGAACTTCACTGGAAAAGATAAGCTTTCAAACACCATAGCAAAAAAAAAAAAAAAAAAAGGTAAAATATAATCTGATTAATTTCAGAGGTAATGATCAAGAATGTAAGCTGATTTAGAGAAATGGTTTCATGCTCTCTTCCTATAATTCACTTGTTCATTAAGTGGGGATTTAAAAACATTTATTTTTAGGGGTGAAACGTTTTCATCCAGGCAGCGCTGTGTTAAAACCACAAAAGAGTGGGGGCGCCTGGGTGGCGCAGTCGGTTAAGCGTCCGACTTCAGCCAGGTCACGATCTCGCGGTCCCGTGAGTTCGAGCCCCGCGTCGGGCTCTGGGCTGATGGCTCGGAGCCTGGAGCCTGTTTCCGATTCTGTGTCTCCCTCTCTCTCTGCCCCTCCCCCGTTCATGCTCTGTCTCCCTCTGTCCCAAAAAAAAAAAAAAAAAGTTTAAAAAAAAAAAAAAAAAAAACCACAAAAGAGTGAAAAGCAGGTGGTATGATGGAAAAATTTACTAGCCGTGGGACCTCAGGCAAGGACTCACTTTTTACCACCTGGGACTAAGTTTCCTCATCTGTAAAACGGAGTTCATAGGACCCAGCTTTTTAATGGGGGCAAGTCTGAGGAGAGCACCTTCTCAGCCACAGGAAGGTTGGGGGAAGCTGGCCAAACCCCCCGCCGGGAGAACGGGATGATTCCCAAGGACAGCAGCTCTGAATATGCTCACAGGGTCAGATCAGCCCAGCCTTCCGGAAAAGGGCCATCTCAAGATACAAAAACATACACATAGCCTGTGTAGTCATTACAAATTAAAGTCATGTTGATATTATTATGGGGATCGTGTTAAATAATTTATACATCAGTTTAGGGGAAATTGATTCTTTCTATGTATGTATGTATGTATGTATGTATCTATCTATTTTTGAGAGAGACAGAGACAGAATGCAAGTGAGTTAGGGGCGGAGAAAGAGGGAGACACAGAAGCAGAAGCAGGCTCCAGGCTCTGAGCTGTCGGCACAGAGCCTGACGCGAGGCTCGAACTCACGAGCTGTGAGATCATGACCTGAGCTGAAGTCGGATGCTCAACCGACTGAGCCACACCCAGGCACCCTGGAAATTGATTCTTTTTAAAACATCAAGGCTTCCTACTACTTTCCAACAGAAAAAATATTTTTTAATTATTCATTTATAGTCCTCAAAATCATTTTAAAGCTTTCTTTACAGAGATACTGTATTTTCTGAACTTTTCTGTATTTTATGATTCTGGCTCGTGTAATTTATGGTTCTAGCTCCTATTGTTAAAGGAAATCTCTTCTTCAAATACATATTTTCTATGTGATGTTTGTATATAGAGAAGCTATTGATTTTTGTGAGATGTTGTATTATTTTTCATAGTTTTTCATAGTTTGTTAGATTTTCACAGGTTTTTCTTGAATGTTCAAGATGCAATCTTATATACAAGTAAATGATAAACTTGGGTGCTTAGAAAACAAAACGGGGGCATCTGGGTGGCTCATTCGGTTGAGTGTCAGACTTCAGCTAAGGTCATGATCTCAAGTTTTGTGAGTTCTAGTCTCGCACTGGGCTCTGTGCTGACAGCTCAGAGCCTGGAACCTGCTTCAAATTCTGTGTCTCCCTCTCCCTCTGTCCTCCCCCACTCGCTCTGTCTCTCTCAAAAATAAACAAACGTTAAAAAAAAAAATTAAAGAGGGGAGCCTGGGTGGCTCAGTTGGTTGAGCATCCGACTTTTGCTTAGGTCATTATCTCATGCCTTGTAGGTTCAAACCCCGAGTCGGGCTCTGTGCTGACAGCTCGGAGCCTGGAGCCTACTTTGGATTCTGTGTCTCCCTCTCTGTCTCCCCCACTCACGCCCTGTCTCTTTCTCTTAAAACTAAGTAAACATTAAAAAAATGTAAAAAAAAAAAAAAAAAAACCACGAAAAAAAACACATACAAGCACAGGCACACAACTCTGTCATACTCACACACACCTTTTTCACGTTCTCTGTGCTCTCACCGTAAGCAGACACACACACACACACACACACACACACACACACACACACACTTGCACACTCACACACATGAACTGACACCAGTCTGGTCAGCCAGACGGAGAACAGCCACAGAGCCAGCTGGCCTTCCTTTGGCCCGGAGACAAGACCAGACACTCTGAGCAGGACCCCGTCTCCTCAGGAAGCCCTGCCCAGCAGGAAAGGCTGCAGGGAGGCACTGAGCCGGGAGAAAATAGCGTCTGGATTTCAAACACCCTTACCTCTGCGTCAAAGCAATCTTCAGCTTGTCGTTCTCAGACTTCAGGTGCGTGTCAGCAGGACCCACGTGAGAGGCCTTTTCATCGTCCGTCCCGTTGACGCTGGATGCCTGAGTAGAAGACGGGCTTTCACACCCAGATTCCTGGCCAAAGTGAATTCCCTTCACACATTACTGTTCACAGTAGCAGCAAATCGGGCATAACGAGAAAGCGTGTTAGTGAGCGGGGGAGAAGCAAGTCATCGGACCGGGATGCGGCAAAGACTAGCACGTGGAAAGATATCAAGAACAAAGGAAGGGGCGCCTGAGCGGCTCAGTGGGTCGAGCTGAGCATCCGACTCTTGATTTCGGCTCAGGTCATGATCTTGTGGCTTTGTGAGTTCAAGCCCTGCGTCGGGCTCTGTGCTGACAGCGCAGAGCCTACTTGAGATTCTCTCCCTCTCTCTCTCCCTCTTTCTGTCTACCCCTCCCCCATTTGCACTCTTTCTCTCTTGAAATAAATAAACACTAAAAAAAAAAAAAAAAAAAAACAAAGGAAAAGGCCCAGAGGAGTCTCCTTGAAGCTCAGAAAGTCTGTGCACTTTACAGAGAAAAAGAGTCCACCCAGGGCCCTGACTCAGGATCACTTACTCAACTTTACACATAAACCTAACAAGCCTGGACACCGGGGCTCCCTTATTTAACACAGAAGCCACAGACGAAAACAGGGGGAGGGATTCACAACAAGGAACAAGAAAGAGGGAATGAGGAGAAAGTATTAGAAGCTGGAACTTAAAACCCCCTGGGGCCACAGAGAGACCAACACTCATTAAACATACAGGACTCAGATGTGGCTGTGGCCTCCACTGCTGTCAGCATTATTATGAATATGAATATTCTGAGCTGCTCTGGGTAACAAGTCCTATCAACCGTGGGTGACATCTCATCTGGTCTAGGATAAGACCTTATTTAGCCTCCAATAAGCATAAAGGCAAAGGCAGGAACCCGAAAGGGAATGATGTGTACATCTGACTTTAAATTTCTGCTCTCTCTCTTAAAAAAAAAAAAAAAGGTGCCATAAACAAAATTAAAATGCACACAAGAAACGTGGGAACATATCTGCTGCTGAACATTTGCATATATGAAAAACAAGATGTTAATACTTTTCTTGTGCTGGAAAACTCTGAGGCCTTGTCTTCTAGAGCCACGTACTGACATATATACGGATGAAATGATCTCTGGGATTTGCTTTAAAATTTAGGGGGAGAGTAGGGTCCGGGGTTGGGGGACGGATGAAACAACAGGTCATAAATTCTTAATCGTTAAAGCTGACCTATGCATCCCATGGAGGTTCGTTTTACAATTCTGCCAAGCTGTGAACAGGTTCAAAAACGTCCACGTTAAAAAAATAAAATTCCTAGAAATCTACGCTAAAAGATTGACACTTTTATGTTTTTTAAAAAAGGAAAAAAAGGGGGGCCTGGATGGCTCAGTCGAGCGTCCAACTCTGGATTTCGGCTCACGTCATGATCTCACAGTTTGTGAGTTGGAGCCCCGCATCTGGCTCGTCGCTCTCAGCAGATCATACCTGCTTGGGACTCTCTCCCCCTTCCCCTCTGCCCCTCCCCTGCTCATGCTCTCTCTCTCTCTCAAAATAAATAAATAAACTTAAAAAAAAAAAAAAGGAAAAAATACATAATTGACACTTACAGAAGAAGAAATGCATAGAATCAATAAACACAAAAAATATTTAATCTCACTGGTAAAGAAATACAAAATGAGAAAAGGCCAAGAGAATATATTTTTCTTCTGTCAAGTCAACAAAGCTTTGCTGGTGAGGGTGTGGGAGGAAAACTCGCTCTCAGTCACTGCTGGGGGTAGTGAGAAGCATCCACTTCTGTGGGCTAAGTCTGCAGTATTTATCAAAACCTTTTAAAATGTCCCTGCCTTTTAACCCAGTACTTCCAGTCCAAGAATTTATCTTGCAGAAATGATCAAACGCACAAAGATGTGCAAGGACGTTCATCACAGTGTCATTTGTATTCATGAAAAATCAGAAACCACGTAGGTGTCCCAAAGTAGAGGTTAATGGAGTAAGGTGTGATACAGACAAATACTAGAATGTTGTCTAGCCATTAAGATAGTTTTGAAAAGGGATATTTGAAAACACAGGGGAACGATCACGAAACATAAAGTAAAAAAGGTTAAAAAGAACAATATAAATATATACTAGATATTTAACACGTATCTTTGTGTGGTGCGGACTCTATTCTTTAGAGAATGGCAATGTTTTGATTTTTACAATAAATACATATTGCTTTCACGGTCAGGATGAAGCCCCTATTAAATGTTTAAAATCTTCAAATATTTGGAATACTGGGCCAAAGTGTTCATTCCCCAGGAGATTCAGGAAAGCAAGCAACTGTATGACTTCTAATAAAAATGAAAAGAAAAAATGTACAGTGGTCTCTACATCTGGGGACACATCAAGAAGGATAAATAAAAACTAAACCTTAGAGGTAAAAAAAAAAAAAAAAACAACCCTGATAGGTAATTAATACATACACATACACATAAAATAGCATCTGATGGGTATACATGATTTAAGGTTTAAAATACCTTTTGTGGGGGGGGGGGGAACAAAGATTAAAATAAAACACTTATATAAAGAAATTCTGATATTAAAGTTTAAAGGTATAGCTATAATATGTGGTATCCAGAAAAAGATTGTATATTAGAAACGCTAGATTGTGGACCATTTGTGGGGTCCAATTTCATTTCAGGGGTCCAATTTCATAGGTGCTCAGTGGTTACTTATGGTAATCAGTATATGAAATTAACAGGATCACTCAGATTACATTAAAGATTATTCAGAAAGAGTCAGGAAAGTTCTTGCCCACCTGAAGTCTAATACGCATTCATTTCCATAAATTCACACGGGGCATCTTTCATACGATGAGCCAGGACCGGCGCTGGGAAATCCCGGTCCTGAGGGTCAGTCACCGCGGTGGCCAAACCCGGGGCCCTCCGCTCTACAGCACAGACTCACTCAGCACGCGCCTGCCTCGGGTCAGTAACGTGGAGATTTCTCCTCTGTCTTCCTCGCTGGGCCCCTTCCCATAGCTGGGCAAACTTAACAAGGCTCCAGCTTTGCCCTCCTCTCCCCACGGCTTCTTGGAAAGGCCAAGCCTTCAGCTATCACTTCTTCAAGGCTGACGGTCAAGTCTAGAATGTCAGTCTTGACAGCTCAAGATGCCCAGTCCCCTGGTTCTCTTCCTACAGGCTGTCCTCAACATCCCTCCCTTCCTCCTCACCCCTGCAGCTGTTCCCTCGCCAATCCACCGACCGTCTGTGGCTCCCTGACTTCCTCCCCGTGTGAGTACAACCCTCACATCAATTCCAGAGAAACAGTCAGGGAACACCTCCAATGTCTACCACAACAACCCAACAATAAGTAGACAACAAATAATAAACTGCGAGTCAAGAATTCCAGGTCTTTTGCAGGATCACCAAGTGCAGCTCCAATTCCTCTCACAGGGCACCTTGCTCCCAGCCAGGCAGACTCCAGGCTGTGTTGGCTGTTGCATCGTGCTTGTTCCGAACCCCGAATCCTGCCCCTGACGTCTCCCTCTCCCCGTCTCTGTGCACATAACCTTACCACGAGATCAAGGCTTTCACCCACCATTATATACACCAAACTAGACCTCAGGAACTAGACATTTTTTAAATGTTTTTATTTATTGTGGGGGGAGGGGCAGAGAGAGAGGGAGACCCAGAATCCGAAGCAGGCTCCAGGCTCTGAGCTGTCAGCCCAGAGCACAACATGGGGCTCGAACCCACGAACCGCGAGAGCATGACCTGAGCCGAAGTCAGACGCTCAACCGACTGAGGCACCCCGGCGCCCCAATCGTCACACTTTTAAGTAGACAGACTACTCAATTTCTGGCAAAGCCGTATCTCCTTTGCTAAACCAGAGCCGTTGGAATATCATCTCCCATCTGACTTTGTTAAAACAGAGAAGCAAAGACAAGGGTTCTCTGCCATCAGCCAAGTTTTCTCTCTTGTGGGCACGAGGTACCCACCGGTATTGTCACTGCACATCGTTCACGCAGACTCGCCCCCCAGCACTGAAGGGAAACACACTGCTTTGCCTCTGGTATTTAAACACAATGACAAAGAATGCCTCTTAGGGGCCAGAGGCATGCGGTAATTCTAACCTCATCTAGTGCTTTCCGTCAAAAATACATCAGCACACCTGGAAAATTCAAGACTCTCAGAGAAACACCTCAGGCGAGCAGGCTAAGACTGGAAAAAGCCTTCACGACGCCCCTAATGCTGGAAGTCCCTACTTCTCGTCACGAGTGACAAGGAACAAAGAAGCTCAATTACTGATCACACTCAGATTTATTTTGTGGACAAATCACTTACTTGGGAATGATTGCTCGAAGTCTCTGTTTTCTCCTGGGACTTGTCTCTGGCTAGTCTGGCGGCTTCTTTCACCTCCTGGAATTTCTCTGCAAACTGAACGTGAACAGGAGTTACTGAGGTTGTTCTCAACCTTACACACAGCTGGTCTCCAGGACCCACCTTCGGGACTTTGCACTCATTTCAAGTCAATAAAATCTGTATAAATCCAGAAGAATAATTTTATTCAAGACTAAAAAGAAATGATACAAGGAACGCCTCTTCCAGTAAACTCCCGGCCTAGGTCAGATCGGAATCATTTTCTAAGCTGCTGAGGCCAGTTTAATACTGAAGTATTGGGACACTTGGGTGGCTCAGTTGGTTAAGCATATATGACTTTGGCTCAGGTCATGATCTTGCGGTCTGTGGGTTCAAGCCCCGTGTCGGGCTATATATGACTTTGGCTCAGGTCATGATCTTGCGGTCTGTGGGTTCAAGCCCCGCGTCGGGCTATATATGACTTTGGCTCAGGTCATGATCTTGCGGTCTGTGGGTTCAAGCCCCGCGTCGGGCTATATATGACTTTGGCTCAGGTCACGATCTCGCGGTCTGTGGGTTCAAGCCCCGCGTCGGGCTCCGTGTTGACAGCTCAGAGCCTGGAGCCTGCTTCCAATTCTATATCTTCCTCTCTGCCCCTCCCCTGCTCAGGCTCACGCACGCTCTGCTCTCTCAAAAATAAACGTTAATACTAAAGTATTAAAAACAAACACCTCCAGTTAAAAGTAACTAATACAAATGCAAGAAAATAAAATGTAGCTGTACCACAGAAGGAGTCCATGAAAAACTTCACCTCTATCAAAAGACCTGAAAGGTCCAAGAACTTGTACGATATGATGGAAACGAAGAAGAAGATCCAGTGAGTTGGGGAGAACGAACCGGTCTAGACTTTAAAACTTTAAGACGTAAAACAGCAAAATGCAAAAAACAGCAAAAGTCAACATGGTGCATCCGTGGAAGACTTACAGGGAGGCAAATGAAGAAACGGGAACAGAGACTGGATTTAAATGACATCAAGGAATTACTCATTTTACTAGAAATGCCCGTGATGTCATGGTTATGAAGGAAGATGTCATTATTTTTTTTAGAGATAAATCCTAAAATGTCTGGATGTCTGCAACGTACTTCAGCAACAATAATATAGATGAAGGGGGCGCCTGGCTGGCTCAGTCGGTTAAGCGTCCAAATTCAGCTCAGGTCACGATCTCGCAGTCCGTGGGTTCAAGCCCCGCGTTGGGCTCTGTGCTAATGGCTCGGAGCCTGGAGCCCGCTTCAGATTCTGTGTCTCCCTCTCTCTGCTCCTCCCCTGTTCACACTCTGTCTCTGTCTGTCTCTCTCTCAAAAATAAACATTAAAAAAATTTTTTTTTTAAATCGATGAAGAAATGTGGCAAAACAAGGGTTAAGTCTGGTGACGTGTATATGGTGTTTTTTATCCTATGCTCTCTACTTTTAAAATATGTTTTAATATTTTCATAATAAATTTCTTACAATGCCAGAGCAATCAAATCAATCACTGGCTTATAGTCACTGACAAGGCAACTGATTTTAATTAGCAAATACATTGTTCAAGCAGAGAACGTTCTGTGATAAAGCTGGCATTACAAAGCAAGAGAGAGCTAAACGTGCTTGCTGCAAAACACAAAGAGCTAGCAAGTTGCAAGGCTGGGAGGAGGCTTTTGCTGAGAACACGTTAATTTCGGAGCACAGGCTACTCTGGGAGCATGTTTACAACGCAGGCAGCAGTGGGCCACTTGGGAAAACCTTGCCAGATGACAGACACTGTGAACAAAGCACCCTGGCTGAAGCAGGAAAGGACAGCCCTTCTGTGCTGGCCGATGTTGCTCCCGCAGGACCATAAATAAAGCCCAGCCACAGGGCTTCATGTTTAACCATCCCAGAGCAATCAGAGGAAAATCACATTACTTGTTTAAAACATGTGAGGTCCAGGGGCGCCTGGGTGGCTCAGCTGGTTAAGCATCCATCCGACTTCGGCTCAGGTCATGCATGATCTTACGGTTTGTGAGTTTGAGCCCCGAGTCGGGCTCTGTGCTGACACCTCAGAGCCTGGAGCCTGCTTTGGATTCTGTGTCTCCCTCTCTCTCTCTGCCCCTCCCCCGCTCGTGCTCTGTCTCTCAAAAATAAACATTAAAAAAAGAAAAAAAAAAAAAAAAACATGTGAGGTCCAGCCTGAGACAAAGCCCTCCCCTCCCTGCTTCCTCTTAGGGGACTCTTAAAGTCAAAACATCATGCCAGAACTCCTTGATGGTAGGGTCCGTGCCTTTCTCTTAGCACCGACCCAGCACCTGCAGAGAGCAGGCACAAATCAGTTTGTTCAGTGAATGAATGAACTCTGGGTTCCAGACTCACACGCCCTCTGGCCACTTGAAAAACAAATCACGTCCAAGGTGCTAGTGGAGCCTGAGAAAGGCACAGCTCTCTTCTGCTAGACCCAATGAGCGGATACTCTGCGAGGAACTGCAGTGAGTGTCTGGGGGCATCCTGCCCCATCTGGCCGCCTCCTACGCTTACCCAACTAGGTGGGGCATCCCTCAGAATATAAGCGTTATCCCAGAAGAGATTTTGTGTAGGCACCATAAAGACCTTTCAGTCCTATTAAGACGTTAAAAGATTCAATTTTTTAATTTTTTTAGCAGTTATTTATTTTTGAGAGCGAGTGAGCATGAGTGGGGGAGGGGCAGAGAGTGAGGGAGACACAGACTCCGAAGCAGGCTCCAGGCTCTGAGCTGTCAGCACAGAGCCCAACGTGGGGCTCGAACTCACGAACCAGGAGATCATGACCTGAGCTGAATGAAGTCGGACGCCTAAGGGACCGAGCCACCCAGGCACCCCTCAAAGATTCTATTTTCGAAACGCATCATTTTAAGTGCTTTTGTCCAGTATCCATTAAAAGTCAAATGTGATGTGAAGAAAACTGTTCCCAACAGACAGCCCTGCCGGGTCTCGCCCGTGCCGCACTCAGTAAGGAGGGGGACGCCTCTCTCCCTACAAGCAGGCCGATGTTCTGCCAGGCTACCAAACCAAATGGGCACTCTTTCTCACGGATCCTTTCTTGTCTCTGTCTTGTCTCTGCCCCTTGTCTCACGGGAAGCTGTTTTTAAACTAGACTGGAAATGTCATTAGCCAGCGTCATGCTCATTCAGTCAAAAACACATGGTCCAAGCAGCACTCAGCCCTTCGGTGAAGAGGTACCCCTCCCCCCCCCCGCCACCGTGTGTGAGCTGGGCCCTGCAGGAAGCTGGGCGCTGAAGCATGTATCCTCATATACTCAGAAATACTCATATACTCAAATATACTCATATACTCATATATACTTAGATACTCAGATATCCTCATATACTCAGATATACTCATATACTCAGATATTCAGATATACTCATATACTCAGATATACTCATATACCCATTCAGATATCCTCATACACTCAGATATCCTCATATACTCAGATATCCTCATATACTCAGATATTCAGATATACTCATATACTCAGATATCCTCATATACTCAGATATTCAGATATCCTCATATACTCAGATATCCTCATATACTCAGATATTCAGATATACTCGTATACTCAGATATACTCATATACTCAGATATACTCAGATACTCAGATATCCTCATATACTCAGATATCCTCATATACTCAGATATACTCATATACTCAGATATTCAGATATACTCATATACTCAGATATACTCATATACTCATTCAGATATACTCATATACTCAGATATCCTCATATACTCAGATATACTCATATACTCAGATATTCAGATATACTCATATACTCAGATATCCTCATATACTCAGATATTCAGATATACTCATATACTCAGATATACTCATATACTCAGATACTCAGATATACTCATATACTCAGATATACTCAGATATCTGGTGCAGCTACCAGAAACCGCTGTCTCCCAGGAGGCCAAGGGCTGAGTAACAGAAGTCAGTGGCAACCAAGTCAGTATATAAAGTTCTTCCAGGCTTTGACAGAACAAGTCACTTCTGGACGAGTTTGGGGCCTCCATTCGCTCTGTCTCTAACATCCCTAACTGGTGAAGACCTTAGCTCTGCTCTTGGAGACTCTCAGCCTAAGGCGCAAACCTTCCATTCCAGTGGCGGCTTCTTTCTTTGTCCCCTGACACCCATCATGGCGGCCCCTCAGTGGTCCCACAGTCGCTGCCTTGGGCAGGCGTACTTACCCCCCACTTCCCCTGGGCCCTGAGCACAACCACATCTATATGTGAAGGAGTGTAATGGCTTCTTAACACACATTCTCTCTTTTGGTTCCTCCCCACCATTCTGTAGGATGGGATAGCTCTACAGTGTCCCGATGAGAAAATGCAGCCTTAGGGAGGCTGGTTAAAGCCCGGGGTCACACGGCTAGTTATGATAAACCTGAACCTGGACGCAGATCTGTCTTCCACACACCCAGTTACCTTCCTGTGCCAACAAGAATGCCAAGAGTCTTGCCCAAAGCAGTTGCTGAATACTTAACTGATTAGGTTTTCCACTTGCAGAGAGAAGCTCCATTACCTTAAGATGTAAAACACGGTTGTACACACTCCCTCTTTAAACGAAAATTACTGGGGCGCCTGGGTGGCTCAGTCGGTTAAGCGTCCGACTTCGGCTCAGGTCATGATCTCGCGGTCCGTGAGTTCGAGCCCCGCGTCGGGCTCCGTGCTGACAGCTCAGAGCCTGGAGCCTGCTTCGGATCCTGTGTCTCCCTCTTTCTCTGCCCCTCCCCTGCCCACACACTGTCTCTCTCTCAAAAATAAATAAACATTAAAAAAAAAAAAGCCTTTAAAAAATTACTTCTACAAGCTTCAACTCAAAACAGGCCATGGGGACCTTTAAGGCAAAGACGAGGCTTGAGGGACAGAATGTCAGATATGGAGTGGGGAGCCCCTGGCCAGTCCCGATTTTACAGCTCTCCTCTGCTACACTGATGGGCGGCTCTCCTTCTCAGTTATAAAAGGGAGGGCACGAACACATACACCAAAACACACAACCTCAAAGGGACTGCGGGATGAGGGTGCCGTTATAAATAACAACAGCCAGGGGCGCCTGGGGGGGGGGCTCAGTCAGTTGAGCGTCTAACTTCAGCTCAGGTCATGATCTCGAGGTTCATGAGTTGGAGCCCCTTCTTGGGCTCTGTGCTAACAGCTCAGAGCCTGGAACCTGCTTCAGATTCTGTGTCTCCTTCTCTCTCTGCCCCTCCCCCACTTGTACTCTCTCTCTCTCTCAAAAGTAAATAAACATTAAAAATTAAAAAAAAAAAAAATAACAGCCTAGAACATCTCAGAAAAAGAAAAAGAAGGACACCTATTCTTGGCTTCACAGGGATAAGAGGAGAGCAGCTGGAATGTCTCGTCTGGCCGTGCACTCCCAGCGACCCTTAGGTGCTCAGTATCCACATGGGGACACATGGGTTTCGTAACCGCCAAGGTCACCCTGAGACTGAACACAGGCCATCTGACACCAGCACTGGACACTACAGTGTCCTAAGACTTACCTGCTTAACTGCTAGCTTGGGTGAGCTGCTCAGTTCCGACCCTCATCAGCCTTTCAAATGCAGGGAAATGAGCCACTCTGAACCTCGGTTTCCTCATCTATAAAATGTGGGCAATAACACTACCCCCATGGATCACTGGAGAAAAAGGACAGGGCTTTGCTGGGCATGTGACAGCGGTTCAAACAGGGAACTGTGGCATATCTGGCCTCGATCTGACTAGTTTCTTCAAGTAAAATAAAAGTGAGAGCCTTGAAACCATGAACGTTAGTAAAAGAGTGCCAAAACAGGGTGAATTCATTCATTCAGAACTAGGAAGTGGTGATCTCTATGTACTTGGGACTGTGCCGGGGACACTGAAATACCTAAGATTTGGTTTCTGTCCTCAGAGAAACTCTGAGTTTTTGGAGGATTTTGTTTTACATTCAAATGGGTGAGAATAAAAAAGGAAATTTCACAAAGTAAGCCTAAAATGCAACCAAGTAGGATAAGCCCTATAGGATCAATTTGGAACAAATAATCATTGTCGGGGGGGTGCCTGGGTGGCTCAGTCGGTTAGGCGTCTGACTTCGGCTCAGGTCATGATCTTGCGGCTCGTGGGTTTGAGCCCCATATCGGGTTCTGTGCTGACTGACAGCTCAGAGCCTGGAGCCTGCTTCAGATTCTGTGTCTCCCTCTCTGTCTGCCCCTCCCCTGCTCACACTCTGTGTGTGTATGTCTCTCTCTCTCTCAAAATAAATAAACATTAAATTTAAAAAAATTTAACAAATAATCATCTTAAAAGATGCGTTATCAGTAGCCGCGTGATGGAAACAGGCCCTACCTCTTATATAAACATCATCTTGTGACAAACAAGGAATCGATACACTGATAGGGAAGGTTACCCCACATGGATGGAGTGACACAACATTAGTAAACAGGGGAAATGAATTTAAACCTTTACTACAAACAAGTGGCATGATACATGATCAGTGAGGTAACGGGGTCGGGATATTTTTTAAAAATCTGGATGCAAACAGAATTGAACGTTCACCAAACTTCCACTTGAGGGGTAAGAAGGTAATGTTCTCAACTTGGAAGAAATAAAAGAGAATCACACAAGAGACAGATTTGTCTAAAAAAACAGGTGAAAGCTTTGCAGCAGAAAAGGGGAAGAAAAACTAAATCAGAAGGGAAACAAATGCCTGGGGGGGAATATCCGTTGCTAGGCTGGTACCACAGAGAAGGGGCCATTATCTTTAGTAGAGGAAGTTCGTACACACTGAAAAGGAAAACGTGAAAACCCCAGTAGATAAACAGCAAAATGCACAAATATAAAACACAGTAAGCAAGCAATTGATAAAAACAATTGTTCAGTCCCACTGGAAATGCCAATCAAAATAATGAGGTACTATTCTTTGCTTGCTAAATTAGCAAACAGTAAATACAGTTACAATACCCAGGGCGGGCAAGACATTTCCAGATCATCAGTGAAAACAGCGTTCATACCCCTTGACCTAAGTGATATCACTTCAGGGAAACTATTCTATGAAAATAATTGAGAACGTGAAAAAAAAAAAAAAAAAAAGGCTTCAATACAAAGATGTTAATCCTAGCATTATCTACAATAATGGAAACTTAGAAGCAACCAAGGAGCCAGGGGATTGTCCACCGGTGAAAAATCTTATCTCCAAGGCTTAAGTGTTCTAACATTTCCCCTTACTATAAAAAAGAACACGCAGGGCGCCTGGGTGGCTCAGTCGGTTGAGCATCCAACTTCGGCTCAACTCATGATCTCACGGTTCATGAGTTCGCGCCCCGTGTCGGGCTCTGCGCTGACAGCTCAGAGGCTGGAGCCTGCTTGGGATTCTGTGTCTCCCTCTCTCCCCCTCCCCCGCTCACGCTCGATCTCTCCCTAAGATAAACATTAAAAAAAAAAAAACAACACAAGCTTCTGAATGTAGAAAGTACAGTTTAGAAAAAAATATTCTTCAAACCTATGGTCCCACCAGCACGTAAACTTCCAATATTTTCCTATCTCTATGTATGCATCCATTACACACATTTATCTTTGAAACAGAATGATATGGTACACCTCGTTTTATAGCCACTTTTGAAATTAACAGGACATTAATATTCCCATGCAATTATATGCTTTTCTATTACCGCATGTGAATTGCTATGCAGTATCTTGCCCTGAAGGATATACTGGAATGTATTTCACCTAATTTCTTACTGTTGGACATTTGGCTGGTGTCTTGGTTTTTTGCTTTTGCTGTTATAAGTGATATTTCAAGTCAAATTCTTAAAGCTCAATCTCTGTACTCAGTTATAATTATTTCCTTAGAATAAAAGCCAGTTAATGAAACCAGTGGATCAAAGGATATTCAAAGCATAAAGCTTTCTAAAATGTA
This sequence comes from Panthera uncia, assembly GCF_023721935.1. Classification (NCBI taxonomy): domain Eukaryota; kingdom Metazoa; phylum Chordata; class Mammalia; order Carnivora; family Felidae; genus Panthera; species Panthera uncia. The sequence goes on from NW_026057583.1 coordinate 2,720,360, forward strand.
TGCCAAATTCTCACGTCTTTACTCGTTAGGATAATTTTCTGCAGTTTTTAAAAATTTTTTAAATGTTTTTTTATTTATTTTTGAGAGAGAGAGACAGAGACAGAGACAGAGCATGAATGGGGGAGGGGCAGAGAGAGAGGGAGACCCAGAATCTGAAGCAGGCTCCAGGCTCTGAGCTGTCAGCATAGAGCCCGACGCGGCGCTCAAACCCACGAACCGTGAGATCATGACCTGAGCCGAAGTTGGATGCTTAACCAACTGAGCCACCCAGGAGCCCCTTAAAATTAAAACAAATTTTTAGTGTTTATTTATTTTTGAGAGAGAGGGAGACAGAGCACAAGTGGAAGAGGGGCAGAGAGAGAGAGGGAGACACAGAATCCGAAGCAGGCTCCAGGCTCCAAGCTGTCAGCACAGAGCCCGATGCGGGGCTCAAACTCATGAGCCATGAGATCATGACCTGAGCCGAAGTCGGAGGCTCAACCGACTGAGCCACCCACAGGTGATTCATCATTTTCTGCAGTTTTTAAACTTGCAGTAATAGTTTTTTAAAAGTTAAAATCATCATCTTTTTCATCATTATCCTGCTAGAAAATGAAAGACTATCATCTTATTTGTGGCTTTTTTGTTTTTTTGGCCTTGGCCAGTGAAGACTCTGTGACAGACACTATTTGCTCCATTCAAAATCCATTTCTTGTTTTCTCTTGGCTTAACAAAATCTCAAATTTGACTGGAGCAGGAAATTTCCAAGGTGAGAGAGAATGAGAACCACTCTGAGCTGGCCATAGTGACCTACTTCTTCTTCTTTTTTTTTTTTCCCCTGTGGGAAGGTGGCCCAGGGACTGACAGTTGGACCCAAGGAGAAGTCTGCCAAAGGACCTCACAGGGAAGTTCCTGTAGCACCACCTTCTACCTTCCCTCTTACGATGAATGCAGATGTGATGGATAGAGCTTGAGAAGCCATCTTAGCACCATGAGGAAAATGCCAATGAAAGAACAAACATGCAGAGCTCTCACACCCAATATCGTGGGGCCACTGCATCCTGCTGGCAACTGCCTGCCTTAGGACTTCTCTTCTGTGTGTAAAGAAGAACTCTATTTGTTTCAGCCTTGTGACTAGTTCCCTGTTACTTGCAGCCAAGGGCATTCTCACCAAAACATCAAAAGAGTGAATGACTACTATCTCCTACTTTAAAACAACTGCCCTTAAATCAGAAAGGTGGCAGACAGAGCAATGTTCTTACAACTACACAGACTTAAGTGAACATAAGGATACAAACATGAATTACAGATGAAATAATTAAAATGGGTCAAGAGCAAATGTTGTGTGTGTGTGTGTGTGTGTGTGTGTGTGTGTGTGTGTGTGTCAGGGTTCAGACGAATCAATCGCAGGGCACAAGCAACCCCACCCTGGGTCACCGCCTTCGTGGCAGGAAGTGCTTCCTTCTGTCTCGGATAAACGACACCAAACTCAGAGCCAAACTCAGAGAACAGTGACATCTAAGGTCAGATACCAGAAAGAATCTAAACTTTAGCAAGTGGCTCACTTTTACATTTGGGTTTCCTTCCTTTTTGTCTCTTTTCCGAAGCTCCTCCTTTTACCAGAATGTGCAAATCCCTTTTAACGTTCAGTAGGCCGCTATCACGTCCCCTCGGGTGGGTGGACAGCCGAGTCCCAGCTTACCTCTGGGACTACACAGCTGCTATTATTTTGGAAAGCCTGTCTAAAGAGCAGAAAGTGTCCCTGTAGGACTTTTGGGACTGTGGTGTAAAGTGGTCCTTATAATGGGAACAGCGGAGACCAAGGTTTCTATTTTCCTTCCGGGGGGTAGAGAGAGACGTGCGTAGAAAGTGTTCTGAAATGAAAATAGCCGCGCTGCTGTTCCTTTTTCTAGCCTAGTTATAGGGTTTGATTACAGATTCCTGTCTCAGGACCGTGGGTGGTTGCTCTGTGGAGTCAGAAATACTCGGCCACAGCTGTCCCCTCAGGTCCAAGTTCCTTTCTGCTAGCTAATTGCCACTTGTCGAGACCTCCAGCCGCACTTCATGGTAATTTATCCGTGTGTGGTTAATCGTTCCCTTCACAGAGAAGGGGAAAAGTTGGCTTGAAACATTCTGAACAAAGGAGACATCCGAGGGCTTCTTTGATAAGCCTCTGTGACAAGGGCAGGTCACAGTCACAGAGCCGAGACTCCGCTGCCGGAAGAGACCAAGTGACTCGGGAAGAGCAGACACTCCTCCTTAACGACAGGACGTTTTCTTCTGCCTGGGAAGGATGCAAAGTGGCCGAGCGTGGAGGCAGGCACGGCGTGAGGTCCCCCCAGGTCTCGGCGGACAAAGAAGTGAACTTTCACAACTTGTTCTGATTTTTGAGTTCTCCCTTCCTTCGATTCTTTCCGTTAAACTCTCTCCTGTTTATCCTTCCTAGCAACTTTGATTCCTCCAAAGATGGAAGAAGTTGTTCCAGGCAGCTGAGAGGGATTCTGCCTGGGCTTCCAGAAGGCCTGGAGCCTCGGCCGGGGTCAGGGACACACGGCCTCACGGCCCCGCCGACGCCCTGCCTCCCACAGGAGCCTCCCCGTATCGCTGCGTCCCCAGGGGTCTGAGGACCCCAGCGGGTGTGGGAAGGGGGCATGGAGGGCAGGGCAGGGGCTGCTCCCAACTCCCCCACCCCGCCTCCTCCGGGCAGCCGTGGTGCCCACCCCAGACAGGAGTTCTGGAATCATTCATTCACCAAACCACGATCACACTTGCTTCCAATTCACAAACATCCTCTGTGATCCCCACAGCCCCTCTTCTTCCTTGTTTCAGAAAACGGCAGCTCTGTCCATCCGTCCATGTGCCCGCCCTCGTCCCAGAGCCCCTGCCTCCCACGTCCACTCACTCAGGTCCTTGCCATCTCCGTTCTGGACCAGAACAACCCCGTCTCCCTCAACACTGGAAAGATCTGCCTGCGGTGCGGATCCGACCATTTTCGTTCGTGGCTTGAAACCCTTCGTGGGCTGTGGTTTCACGTCTGGGCCGGCCTCTACCAGCCCGGCCCACCCCCAAAGCCGCACGCCGCATGACCAGCCCCCGGCACACGCTGTCATGGGGTTGTCCGTGCGGGTCCCGTGACGTGGACGATGATGGAAAAGGAAAATCCTCCCTGTGGGCACAAGCTGGAGTGTTTCCTTGTCCGGTGTGCACGGGGCAGGTCGCCTGGAGTCGGGTCTACACTGAACCATGGGGAAATGGTGAGGGGCCTCGCTGCCTGGGTAGGGACTTGGAAGAAACAAAGTGGGAAGCTTAGTGCCAAAGATTTGGGAACGGCTACATCAGAGGAACCCAGTGAGCCCAGAGGGAACCCAAGTCTGGAAGATTCATATTCTGCATGAATGGCTGCAACTGGCTGAAAGCCTGTGCCCCCCTCAAATTCTTACGTTGAGGTCCTAACCCCCAATGTGATGGATTAGGAGGTGGGGCCACTGAGAGGTGATGAGGTCATGAGGGTGGCTCCCTCATAAAAGGGACTAGTACCTTTATAAGAGACCCCACTGATTGGGGTGCCGGGGTGGCTCAGTTGGTCCAGCGTCTGACTTCAGGTCAGGTCATGATCTTGCGGTTTGTGGGTTCGAGCCCCGTGTTGGGCTCTGTGCTGACAGCTTGGAGCCTGGAGCCTGCTTCCGATGATTCTGTGTCCCTCTCTCGCTCTGCCCCTCCCCCACTCGTGCGCGCGCGCGCTCTCTCTCTCTCTCTCTCTCTCAAATAAAAACACTAAATAAGACGTTATTAAGAGACCCCATAGAGCTCTCTTGCTCTCTTTGGGCCACGTGAGAGCACAGTAAGAAGTTGCCGGGATACAACCAGAAAGAGGACCTACCCCTGAACCTGACCGTGCCGGCATCCCGATCTCAGACCTCCGGCCTCCAGAGCTCCAAGAAGTCAGCTTCTGTTGCCTGTAAGCCACCCCAACACGTGGCATTTTGCTGTACTAGCCTGAACAGACTATGCTCTTCCGAAGTCCCCAGCTTCACACCAGACAGAATCCTTAAAACCAGACGCCCCACCCTGATCCTGCAGGCAGCCCGGTGCTCGCCCAAAAGGCTTGCCAACACACTCGCCGGGCACCAGAGAGAGAGGCCCCTCGCGACCTAGATGACCCCCACCCCTGCTCTCCACGGCCGCCCCACCCTCTGACCTGCTGAGCGCCAACTGCCAACAACAGGGATCCACCCCGAGCCCCCAGATCTGCACCGCACCCTCAGGCCACCGGCCAGCAGCTCGGTGGAAAGCGGATCGCACGGGGGCCCTTCCTCCGGAGCACTCCTCCTCCCTTGACAGATGCCATGGTCTGTCGTGGCTAGGCCAGCCCCGCCGTCCGGAGGCCTCCTGAAGGTCTCCTGTGCTACACAGCACAGCCCGAAACCAGCCAACCCGCTTCTGCGCCGACGAAACGAAGCAGCGTCCGATAACCTTAGGACTGTGGGCCCTCCCACCTGCTGTGCTGCCTGCGGGAGCACCAGGCTTTCCCGGTGGGAGCACGTGGTGCTTCTCCCCAGAGGCGCAGCACGCGAGTCCGGGGACCAAGGGACATCGCCTCCCACGATGATACCCGATGACCTAGACTCAAGGATTTTCCCTGTGCTTCACAGCCCTGGTGAGCTGGACGTGTTGGGACCCAGGAAAGAATGCTCCTGTGAGCAGGTGGCAAAAAAGAGATGTTCAAAGTGCCACCAGGTCATTTTGGGTCTCTTGGGCTTCTTAGGGAGTGGCGTCCATGTAAGGACCTGGGGATACAGAGGGGGTGGGATGGCCTCCATCGGGGTCGCATGTCTGGCTGGAGGTAGGATGGCTGGGTCTGTGGGCTGCAGGCCTCCTTAGAGATGCGTGTGTGGGCCTAAGTGTGCACGTGTATGTGTGCCTAAGCGTGCACATGCGTGTGCCTAAGTATGCACGTGTGCATGTGCCTAAGTGTGCACACGCGTGTGTGCCTGAGTGTGCACGTGCGTGTGCCGAGGTGTGCGTGTGTCCACAGCACACGCACACACGTTGAACAGAGAAGAGGTACAAATCCGTGGGCCCCTGCAGGGCGGCTTCCTGGCTCGTCTGAACCTCCTCTGAAAGCTGTCCCCCGTGTACTCAGGAAATCCAAGCATCCCAGTCCATACCAAGTGGCCCTGTCAAGTCCCCCGAACCTGGAATTTTGTAAATGCCTCTGGGGACGGACGGACGGACCACAGCTCCACGTGCTCAGCGCCTCGCACAGGGTCGGCCGAGCCACAGCCCAATGAATAAGCTCACGGCAATGGTCTAGAGAGAAACAACTCCCAGAGCCTAGCCTCCTGAAGCCAGCCTGGCTCCAGCCCTTCCCTTTCAACTCTCCCCTGGGGTTCCCTGAGGCCCTCTGACCTTCCGGTAAGTTCCTGTCATGTAAACTAGCCAGTCTCGCTTTCAAGCAATGCGTTCTGAACACGCACACAGGGCTCCTTCCCCATCCTCCAGGGAAGCCCACTTGCTCACACATCCATCAGCGGGTGAGCCTCTCAGAAGTGGTCAGCTTGTTCCCGCAGACCCTGGGGCTCTCCAAGCCTGTGGTCGGTCACGATGTGCTCCTCAACACTCTCTGACTGTCCACAGAGTGTGTCCTGGGCCCCTTGGAGAATCAAACCTAAGCTACGAATCCTTTCCCCAGAAACCCTGAGACAAAACGCGGTGTGACGCTTTAAGGGGCACAGGGCCTCCAGATGAGGAACTGTTTGCTAGTGAGCAGTCAGCAGGACCTCCCTCTCCTTAAGGGCTCCAACCAGGGGGTCATTGATGCTGGTGGCCGCCAGGCGCACGCACTCTGGGCACAAGGCCCGGGGTGACACACGGGGAAGGAACCGCCTGCAGAGCCGTGCACTGGGGCTGGGATCTCAGGCTCTGCGGGAGCAGGTGTCCTGTGAGTTTCCTTCCCCAACAACAGCTTCATTTCCAGGGACCTGGGATTTCTAAAAGGTCATCCATCTGGTTGGGCAGCCCTGCGGGGCCAGCCAGGGTGAAATCAAAGGCTGAAGAGGAATCCTGCTCACCAGCGGGGCCACTCAGGCCCTCAGCACCCAGGGACTGGGTGACAGTGTCCGGACGAGGGGACCTCGTTACCTTTGTCAGCTGCTGCTCCGAGGAGAACCCCAGGCCGAACACCGTGTTGGCTCTGCTGTCCGCCCACTGCCCAAACTTCTGCGACGTCTTGGTGAAGGTCATGTTGGGTGTGATGGTGCTGTTTATAATCACCTGCAGGAGAAAACCCAGGAGAGCAGGAAGTGAAACACAGAATTCGACACCAACGGAACTCCTTACAAAGTCTTCATCTGGCACGGCTGGTGCCTAACGTACGCGTCCCCACTCTGTTCTTTTTGGTCCCGAGTTCTTCCTCTCCTGGCACGTTCCGTGCTGAGTCAGATACACAACCATGATAAGGGGTAATTTCAGAGACTTAAAAACAGACCGTCGGTCTAAAATAAGATCGTACAAGTTAGTGGGAGAGAAGTCTGCCCTGAGTGGAGAATAGTTTCCAAAACTGCTGTTTATTTCCTCAAAGCTGCCACGCATCCAACGGCCCTTCGTGGCCAGCCACACCACACACTCTGACGACCAGCGCTGTGCCCCTTTTTAAGCACCCGGAGCCCCAGCGTCCAGCTCCAACAACTTAAAATCTCCCTAAGTGATTGGGGCTTGCTGTTTCCCAACAAGAAGGTAAAGGTATACTTAATGGGGGTAATTTGCAGAGGGTTAATTTACAAAGGAAGTAACGATACAGGCATGAGCTGGGTGGAGGGAGGCTGTAGGGGGTGGTACGGGGACCTGGTGTTAGATGTCGCCCCCTTCTCGGGCTCAAAGGATCAGGGAGGAAGAGGCTACAGACTGAGGAAGGCCAGAGTCACGTAGAGCTGGCTGCCTGGAGGAGAGAGGTGACCTTTTGTTGAGAGACATCCCAGGATGTGCATGGCTTCCCACCAGAGGGGAGCCGGGGGCACAAATACCCTCGCTTCTCCCCTTGATCGCCTGCCACTGGCCAGACCCAACCAGAAGCTGGAGGCCCCCGGGGACCCATGCTGTGGACTGCAGATCAGCCTCTGGGAGGCCACAGCAGGGTAGGAAGGGGAGAGAACGAACCTGGAATGATAAACACAGCACACGCTACGTTCATACATTCGTATACTGAGCATTTACTTGTCAGGCATTCTGTTAACCGAATACGAGATGAATGAGTCAAGATTCCTCAACTTCTAGTTGCAGGAAGTCAGGAAGAGGGTGGAGACATGTAAATAAACAATCAAGGAACAACTGAGAAGTGTTAGGAAACAGCAACTAAGGCTCACTCTGGCAGAAATCCTTCGAAGCCCTGAGGCTCTAAGAAACAATCAAGAAAAAGGTCCCTGGAAATAAGGGATTCTTGGACGTTTGTTAACAGGCAGGAGTGACAAAACTCGCTGCTGACTTCCTCATCAAATAGCTTTTGATGATCTGAGCAGGAATGCTGGCAGGCTGAGTAGGGGCGCACCTCGTTCTGCTGGGGTTCACACGGATAATTGCGTTGTTTACCAACTGGAGGTTTGTGGTTACCCTGCGTCAAGCAAGTCGATCGGCACCATTTTTCCAACAGTGTCTGCTCACTTCAGTGTCACATTTTGATGATTCTTGCAATATTGCAAATGTTTTCAGCTCTGGTCAGGCTCAGTCCCCCTCTGCTTCACTTCTGTTTTTAGGGCAGGCCCTCCACGGCTCTCAGCTGTGAGCCTGGCACGTCTTTATATCCTCTTCCCCGAAAGGCTTTGGGAGATTATCCCGTTCTGTCTGAGGTCTTCAGCTTCGTTCCGTAGCCTTCCAGATTTTAACCTTCAAATCTGGCAAACCTTGAAGGGGAAACGGGCCGTGCCGTCTGGGGCCGCTCGTCCCCAGTTCTGTCACGCAGGCTCCCGCATCTCTGCTGGTCTGTCTTTTCCCCAGGGGCCAAACACGGACTTTGAGGCTCCAGCTCCTCCCCACACCCTTTAGTGCCCCGGGGGAGGGGGGGATGTAGATGCCAGGGCCAGTCCCCGCTCCCTCTGGAGCTTTCCTGCCTTCGCGGTTCTTCTCCAGACCCCTTGGCAGGCTTCCACTTCTTAGCACCGTAAACACGAGGGAAGTTTTACTCGGCCTTTTGGAAACGTCCAGCCTACCTCCAGACCCGCAGAGACTTGCCGTTCAGCCACTGTCTTGTGGGGAGGCCAGCCGTGGGCCTGAAGCCCGCCGGCCTCCGAGGCTGCCACCCCGGGCCCTGTGCTCTGTTCCCCGTTCTGTGCGCTTCCTTCCTCCCTCCCCCCAGCAGCCCCGGCCAGGCCTGGCAAATGCTCCCGACACAGAAAGAGCTGCCACCTGCCACTGACCTCTCCAGTGGTCCTCTCCTCTCCGGAATATTAGTCCCTCACGTCCATAGTGTTTCTACAGTTCTCTGATGCCTTTAAGCATCTTACCCAGGTTCTGCTCGTGGCCATCAGAGGAACGACTGCCTGCCAGAGTTTATACACCTTACGCAAAAGTGCAAGTGCAGACGCCATGGGAAGTTCGCAGGGCTGCAATTCACCACGTGTCTCAGGTGACACACTCTGCTGCAGAAACATGCAGCCTCGCATGGGGCTGCCGTTTATATCGAGAAGCAAAACACAGGGCGCCTGGGTGGCTCTGCCGGTTGAGCGTCCGACTTCGGCTCAGGTGATGATCTCACGGTTGGTGGGTTCGAGTCCCGCAACGGGCTCTGTGCTGACGGCTCGGAGCCTGGAGCTACTTTGGATTCTGTGTCTCCCTCTCTCTCTGCCCCTCCCCCACTTGTGTGTGTGCGCGCTCGCTCTCTCTCAAAAATAAATAAAATATATTAAAAAAATTTTTTCTATATATTCAAGGAAATGGGAAAATGGACAATGTAGATGAAAAAGGATATCTCCAGGGACTCAGGAGTTTTTAAGTTAATATATTTATTTTGAGGGGGGAGGGGCAGAGAGAGAGAGAGGGAGAGAGAAAATCCCAAGCTGACTCTGCACTGTCACCGCAGAGCCCGGCCTGGGGCTTGATCTCATGAACCGTGAGCTCACGACCCGAGCCAAGATCAAGAGTCGGATGCTTAACCAGCTGAGCCACCCCTGAATTTTGTTTTTAGGAATCAAACGGACATTCCAGAACTAAAAAATGCAAAGTCTAAAATTAACAGTTCAGTGAGTAGGTTTACTGATTGGATACATCAATAGCCAGGATTAGGGAACCGGAAGACCGATTGACAGAAAATATCAAGATTGAAACAGAACCAAAAATCAGGGGGTGGAAGGCTGGTAAGAATGTAAACCATGTTGGATGCACTCAGGAGGTCTAGTGGACACGTAACCAGAGTCCCAGAAGGCGAGGCGAGAAAACGGAACAGAGCGATATTCATAGAATGGTTGAGAATTAAAAAGAAAAAAACAACTTTTTGAGTCCACAGATTTGAGAAGCTGAATGAATCCCCAAGCAGGAGACAGATTTAGCTCTTAAAGCCAGTTAATCATTGTTTTCTAAGTAATACGTACATTACATTCCTTTTAAGCACTTACTAATTGTATGACCTTGAACATGTCATTCGATAAACGTGACTTTGTCGAGCCTCAGTTTTCCCATCTGTAAAAAGGGAATTAGATAGAAGACTGTATGAAAAAGTGCCTTAGGATCTGTTACATTCTAAAGAACTACCAGGGGACTTCACCTATGTTATTCCAGCCTGACTCTGGAAGAGCCTGTTTGGGGTGAGCTTCAGAAGTGTGTCCTCTACTCTGCTCAGCCTCTGTCCTCTATCAAGAGGGTTTTGGGGAGGCTGACCTCAAGGTACAGGTTTGCTGTAAAGGAGCAGAAAGATCTGGAATGAATCAGGTTTCCGAATGGGTCTGGTGATGGCTTTGCCCTTCCCAGCATCCTGGTAATTGAGAGGTGACCAGGGTTGGCTTTCTGGGATCATGGGATCCACGCTGATCGAGCAGCCCAGGCACACACCAGCCCTAGGCCTGCTCTGATTCCACCATATCAGTCCCAAGCGGAGCTGTGCCAGACCCCAGCCAACCTCCGAGGCCCCAGAAGCATTCCTTTATACTCGCCCCTGGTTTAGGCCGCACTTCCCACTCCCCTCCCCCCCCCCCCCCCATCGCCGACAGCGTCCGGTGACAGCAGGTAGAGCTCTTGACCAACTGTATCAAATTTGGTTATCTGAAAAATGCTTGATAACGTGTCCGAACTCACATGGGCTTTGGTACCCCAGGAGAGTTACCACGTGGATGGGAAGGGAGCCAAGAGTGCGGCGGGGGGCGTCCCTAGTCCACAGACGGGGTAAGAAGGGAGGTCGTCACGCACAGAAGGAGAAACGTTGTGTAGAAATTCCGAATACAGGTTTTTGAGTCGGACAACCTGAGTTTTATCGCTAGACCCTGCTCCTCACCGGCTCATTTTCTCGTCCTGTGAAATCAAGGAGAGAGCCTAGCCCCAGGCCTCCGTGAGCTGACAGAGGCAATAAACGGTCGTTCTCTCTGTATTAACTTCTAGAGGTTGTTGTGCCAAGCAGGCAAGGTTTATGCGTGAGCTGATGCCTCACTAGAAAACCCAGTAGGCATGTTCACACACGCACAGCAATGACACTTCTATTACTAGAGTACCTGTTCAGTGTCCTCTCTTCCCTGCTTTAGCAGATGAAAGAAAAGCGTTCTGGGTTGGCCCTGGAGAATAAACATTTCCTTCATAAGGAAAACCGCTAGTAGATTCATTCTTTGGAGTATTTGTAGGCACACCTCAGAGATATTTTGGGTTCGGTTCCAGACCACGGCGATAAAGTAAATGTCACAATCAAGTGTGGTAAGCGAGGTTTTCAGTTTCCTGAATGCATATAAAAGTTATGTTTCGGGGCGCCTGGGTGGCTCACTCGGTTAAGCGTCCGACTTCGGCTCAGGTCACGATCTCGCGGTTTGTGAGTTCAAGCCCCGCGTCAGGCTCTGTGCTGATGGCTCAGAGCCTGGAGCCTGTTTCAGATTCTGTGTCTCCCTCTCTCTCTGACCCTCCCCCATTCATGCTCTGTCTCTCTCTGTCTCAAAAATAAATAAAGGTTAAAAAAAAAATTAAAAAAAAAAAAAAAGTTATGTTTCTACCGTGCTGTAGTCTGTTAGGTGTGCAATAGCATTATGCTTACAAATAGTATGTCATTTTTTAAAATTCTTTTAACGTTTATTTACCTTTGAGAAAGAGTCAGAGCAGGAGCGGGGGAGGGGCAGAGAGGGAGGGAGACACAGAATCCGAAGCAGGCTCCAGGCTCTGAGCTGTCAGCGCAGAGCCCCACGCGGGGCTCGAACCCACAAACTGTAGTGAGATCATGACCTGAGCCGAAGTAGGATGCTCAACCGACTGAGCCACCCAGGAGTCCCCCAAAAGTACACACGTTAATTAAAAAATGCTTTATTGCTAAAAATGCGAACAATAATCTGAGCTTTCAGTGACTTGGAGTCAGTGATCACAGATCACCACCACGAATACAATGAATGAAAATGCTCGCAGGGCACGTGGATGGCTCAGTGGGTTAAGCCTCCAACTCTTGGTTTCAGCTCAGGTCACGATCTCACGGTCTTGTAAGTTTGAGCCCTTCTCATCAGGTTCTGTGCTGACAGTGTGGATGGAGCCTGCTTGGGATTCTCTCTCCCTCCCTCCCTCCCTCTCTCCCTACCCCTCCCAAACTCCCGCTGTCTCTGCTTCCCTCTCAAAACAAACAAACAAACAAACCCAAAAAAAAAAAAAAAAAGAAAATGTTTGGGGCGCCTGGGTGGCTCAGTTGGTTAACCGTCGGACTTCGGCTCAGGTCATGATCTCATGGATTGTGGGTTCGAGACCCACATCGGGCTCTGTGCTGACAGCTCAGAGCCTGGAGCCTGCTTCGGATTCTGTGTCTTCCTCTCCCTCTGCCCCTACCCCGCTTGTGCGTGGGTACGCGCTCTCTCTCAAAAAGGAAAAAAAAAAAAAAAGAACTTTCCAGATTCAGAAGAGAGGAAGAAATGGGAAGGAAAGCTATCATTGACTTCCATGTTACCCATTATGCTGCCATAATGGTAGCTGGTCTGACCCACCTCCGGGCCATACTGCTGAGTCCATCTATAACCAGTGAGACAAGTGGCCGGCTGTGCCCCCGGGACACCCAGCGCGAGAGTCAGTGGGAGCAATCACATTGTCAAACACGATCAAGCCCACAGCCTGCTTCCTTCATTTTCCACCAACATGGGAACCTCATTCTGTGCTGTACGTGGGGCAGCCCAGCAAGACTAGTCTCCCGGGAAGACACGCCTCGTGCGTGTACTCCTCCTGGGCCCCCAGGTCACCTCTGGCCACGTGGTCTCGTACCTGGAATTCACCTTAATGCTTCTGCTTCTCTCGAGGCTCCTTCACCCTCCTCAGCCTGCACGAGGGAGCACAGGAAGGGGACGCCCGTGAAAAGCCCATCAATCTGCTCGGGTCTGCGGTGGGAGTGCCCTGCGCAGCTGTGGGGTAGGAGGGACGCCCTGGGGTGCAGGGAGGACCCAGTCCCCAAGGGAGGCTCAGCTCTGGGCTGACGAATGGACCCCTCTCTCGTGAGCCTGGAGACAATGAGGTAGGGTGAGTTTCACAGCCAGAAGTTTAAACTCCATTTCGCTAGTAATATGGAAACTGCATGCCCATTACCAGTATCTACTCACCAGACCCAAAATATGTCTGATGATACCAAGGGTGGGGCAAGGGCATGGGGCAATGGGGGCTCTCACAGACTGCCAAAATCACTTTGAAAAACAGTGTGGCTTTCTCTCTCAAGTTAAGAATGCACCTTCTCAGCACACCTGCGTGAGTGCCTGACTCTTGGTTTCGGCTCAGGTCACGATCTCACAGGTGGTAAGATCTGACGTGTTTACTGAACAGCACAGAGCCTGCTTGGGATTTTCTCTCTCCCTCTCCCTCTGCTTCTCTCTCAAAATAAAATGAAGAAACTTTTAAAATATATTTTAAAAATAAGTAAATACGTAAAGAAGAACGCACATTCTCTTTCACTCAGCCACTGCACCACTAAGGACACCCAAGAAAGAAATCTTTGCACAGGTCTAGCAGGAGAAATACACAAGAATGTTCTCAGTACCAGTTCTGCAAAAACAAATGTTCACTGCCAGCAGAACACATAAACTCATACATTCCTACAACGAAATACTATCCCACGGTCAAAATGAACCAAGGCTGCAGGCATCAACAAGGACGAATCGCAAAAACAATGTTGGAAGGTGATCGAAGGTACAAACTTCCTGCTGTAAGATACATAAATACTAGGGATAGAAGGTACAACAAGATGACCACAGCTAACCCTGCTGAATGATAGATATATGGGGAAGTCATCAAGAGTGCAGATCCTGGGGCACCTGGGTGGCTCAGTAGGTTAAGTGTCAGACTTCGGCTCAGGTCATGATCTCACGGTTCATGGGTTCGAGCCCTGCATTGGGCTCTGTGCTGACAGGTCAGTGCCTGGAGCCTGCTTCGGATTCTGTGTCTCCCTCTCTCTCTGTTCCTTCCCCGCTCACACTCTCTGTCCCTTTCTCAAAAATAAATAAACATTAAAAAAAGAGAGAGAGACAGAGAGTAGATCCTAAGAGCTCTCATCACAAGGAGAAACCTTTCAGGGTGCCTGGGAGGCTCAGTCTGTTAAGTGTCCAACTCTTAGTTTCATCTCAGGTCATGATCTCGTGGTTTGTGGGTTTGAGCTCTGTATCGGGCTCTGTGCTAACAGTGCAGAGCCTGCTTGGGATGCTCTCTCTCCCTCTCTCTCTCAAAATAAATAATCTTGAAAAAAAATTAAAAAGAAAAAAAAACAAGGAGAAACTTTTTATTGTATCTGTATGACATCAATGTAGCTAAACCTACTGTGGAAATCATTTCACGATATATGTAAATCAGGGGCACCTGGCTGGCTCAGTGGGAGGAGCATGCAACTCGATCTCGGGGTCATGAGTTCAAGCCCCATGTTGGGTGTAGAGATTACTTAAATAAAATTTAAAAATATATATATGTATGGGGCACCTAGTGGCTCAGTCGGTTAAGAGTCTGACTCTTGATTTTGGCTCAGGTCATGATCTCATGGTTTGTGAGATCAAGCCCCACATCGGACTCTGCACTGACAGCACAGAACCTGCTTGGGATTCTTCCCCCCCCCCCCTCTGCCCCTCACCTGCTTGTGTGTGCTCTCTCTCAAAAGAAAAAAATAAACATTAAAAAAAATACATATATATTTGTAAATCAAACCACTATGCTGTATGCCTTAGACTTACACAGTGATGTGTGTCAGATATGTCCCAATTAAACTGGGCAAAAAAACCCCAACGCTAAGCAAAATAATAAAAAGGAAGTCACAAAAGGAGATACACAGTATGGGTCACCAGTAGGATATTTATATAAAGGTCAAAAACAGAAAAAAATAATATATTATTTAGGGCAAGGATCAAAAAAAATATAGCCTGCAGGCCAAATCCAGCCCATAATCTATTTGTGTAAATAAAGTTTTATTGGCACACAGCCACGCCCATTCATTTACATACTGGGCTACGGTGGTTTTCTTGCCACAAGATAAGTTGAATAGCTAGACAGAGACTATACAGTTCATTAAAAAAGTTACTACAAGGCCCTTTAGAGTAAAATTTTGCCAACCTCTGGTTTAGGGATACACACAGGGGGCAAAACCATAAAGAAAATTAAGAGATCGCTTAATGCAAATTTCAGGAGAGTGGTAACCTTCTGAAAGGCATATAATTAGGGACAAGCCCATAAAGGGACTTCTGAAGGAGCAGTAAAATCCTAAGTTCCTCAACCAGGCGGCTGGGTATAAGAGTGTTGGCTCTATCCTCAGACGTTAAACGGTACCAATAAACAGTTATAACAAAGTTGGGGGCGCCTGGGGGGCTCAGTCAGCTCAATGTCCGACTTTGGCTCAGGCCATGATCTCCCGGTTCGTGGGTTTGAACGCCATATCGGGCTCTGTGCCGTCAGCTGGGAGCCTGGAACCTGCTTCGGATTCTGTGTTTCCCTCTCTCCCTGCCCCTCCCCCGCTCATGCTCTGTCTCTCAAAAATAAACAAACATTAAAAAAAAAATTAAACTTGTCAGAGAGGCTAATTTTCACTGTGAGCAGAAGCTTCTCGAATGGGGAGGTGGAGCCCTACACTCAGGGACACTGGGGAATTGTGCTGGGGACAAAGGAAGAGGCTGGGCCTGTGGGTTCCGGCCTCAGGGGAGAGGGGGGCTTAGCAGACTGTGGGGTTACCGGAGTGGGGTGTGTCCCCAGCAGGAGGGGACAAAAGAGCAAGAGAAGAGGCCCCGGTGGCACCAAGAGGAGCAGGGGAAGGACGCAGGAGGCAGTGGGGACAATCCAGAGGGAACAAGAGAATGAGGTCCTGGGCGCTGGGAAGGAGGGTACCCCGTGGGTGGTAAATGCAGCAGCAGAATGAGTCAGCAGTGCCTCCGTGAGGGGCGGAGGGTTGTCTGGGGGGAGAAGGTGAAGTCCAGAAGGATACTTTATATAAAGCATCTTGGGGAATAGGCTTTAATGTGAGCTCCTGTCTCCTGCGCCACCCCCTTCCTCTTTAGAGAGTTATCACTGGAACTTGCACAGAGAAAAATAAAAAAGACTCCGTGGTAAAAGACCCAGCTCCTGCCGGTCGCTGGAACCACGTTTTTGGGGAAGGCACAAATGTGTCCACCGCCCCCAACCCCCGGCCTGCGGCCTTGCTCTGGATTTCAGAGGATGCTGTTGTGGCACAAAATGGCAGACATCCCTGGATTCCTCTCCACTGAGAGTTGTCCCCAAATCCAGGGTGTTGGAAGCTGGAAGAACCCGCAAATTTTCTACAAGAGGCTGGGACCGAGTTACAGCAACTGACAGACATGTTGCCTGCTTCCAGAGTAGGGATTAATAGATGCTTTTTCTCTTTTCTTCTCAACCCCAATCAGGGAAGAAAAGAAACCAACGTTCATTGAAAACCTACTGTGTGCCGAGACCCTTCCATTTGTCAGCTCCTTTAACAGATGATCGGATCCGAAAGAGAAAACTATAATGACGGGGGAGGAGGGGACCTGGCTGTGTTCTTGAAAGCAGTTTCGCATTCCCAGGAGAAAATACCAGCGAGTCAGGGCTTCAGATGCTGACATCCTCCGAAATTTCATGGTTAGGCAGTCCTCACTATGCAGCGGACGCTGCTAAGTACTGGCAGAATGGATGACCTCCGAGGTCTCTTCTGACACGGGTTTCTGTGATCCTATAAATAACAGAACCAAGGGCAGCAGAGCCATCCAGAGCACCTGGGAGAAGCACCTGTTCCGGGCAAGTGCCGCCCACAGGCGAGGCGACACCTCACAAGGGGGCGGTGCTGAGCTCGGTCGGGGAAAGAGGGCCAGTGGCACAATGAAATCCAGCACCCTTGTGGCTCTGGGAACGGAGTTCCCGCATAACGGAGGTGGCTGTTCTGCCCCCAAACTCCCCACAAATCGTCCCACTGTTGGTGTGCAGCTGGTGGCCATGGAATGGCTCAGGCCCTGGGTGCCCTCGCTCCTACCTGTCTGTCCACACACAGGTGACACTGAGGTGCGGGTCCTGGGTCCCTCTTGGCACACCTGCCCCAGAGCCAGAGGGGATGAGGCCAGGCCCGGCCTTGTCACCCACTGACTATCCCACCCACCTTGTGGTGCGGCCCTGTCCGGCTTGGCCCCGGGACCCCAACGATGAGCCAGGCCTGGTCCCCGGTCCTCAGGTAGAGCGTGGCACCCTGGCGGCCCACACACAGAAAAGGACCCACGTGACCCCCCAGAATCGAGCAACGCCGAGATGATGCACCAGGACTCCGGCCCAGCCGTGCCTTTGGCAGTGGGTGGGGCTGACACGCAAAGCCTTTTCCCTGAGAAGAAGAAAGGGCCTACTGTTTCTGGAAGAATGAAGAACGGGTCTGAATACAGGTTTTTCCTGGGATGAACAGCACCAACTGCTCTCAGGGGAAGGAGAGGCCTTCCAAATCCTTCCCCAAATGGATCATGACAAAAGCCTGGATGGGACCCAGCACTTGCCGTGTCCTGGTGTGGAATGGCAGCCACCACCTTCCCTTAATGGGGGGCCTGTGCGCTGCGGGCCGGCCGCGGTTCACTCGGACGCTGAGTCTGCTGTGGCCTCTGCTCACAGCGACCTCAAGTCCCTTCCACACCTGCATGTCTATTCCATGGTTTGGGAGGGACAGCTGGCTGACAAGCACCAATAAGAGGCTCAAGGTTGTGGACCTGATTGGCCAGGCCAACAGACAGAGGCAGGACCCAGGCCCTAGACCTGCCCGAGGTCTGAGGTGCAATTACCCACGCACCAAGACTCAGCCCCAAAGGCTAAAAAACATCTGACCGATCGGCCACCTTGGTTCGGATCAACATTTGGGATGAAAGGCCTAAAACAGAGCAGTGACTGCTATCTGTGTCCTATGTCCCAGTTCTCACGGCAGGAAACTTGCCTTCCCCCCACCCCCACCTCTTCCCTGAGCGCTAATCACAGTAATTAAATGACTAAGGTCCCTACATGCCCACTACCCTGGGCCTCCTGCTCCCTCACAGGACAACCCCTTTTGCAGGACAGGCCCTGTCACGGTTCTCGTGCCGCAGGGGTAAAGTGGGAGCCCTGGGTGGGCTCTGCGAACACCAGGAGGCCAGGCACCATAGGAGGGCTGGCCCAAGATCCTCGGGCTCCGTCTCTGAATTCCGGCAGTGTCCCATGGCCCAGGTTTCCAATTCCCACTCTGTAAGGGACCCCGCACCGAGCCTGAATTGGCTCCACTCTGCAGCCAGGGTGTCGGCCCCCCCGCACCCATGTGATTCCTCACACACCACTGGCACGTCCAGCTCACTCCCCACCACACCGTCCTGGCCCTTCAGGAGCCGCAGAGCTGTCTGATACAGTGGTGGACACTTTGACAAATTACTGAAAGCCCAGCTAATAGGACTAAAGCACTTTCTCTAAGAAAAGTGGTTTTATCTGTATTTACGCCCAGTATATCCTTGGATAACAGCTGACAGAAGGGTAAGCCCAGCTCAAGGACAGCAGATGAAGTGACAGCGTCTACAGATAAAATAAAGTGGGTCAGCTTGACTGGCCACCCCTATCAGAGAATCCTGGCAAGAATCAAGGGGATTCCAGCTCAAAAGCATAGAGAATCGGGGCACCAACTCTGGCTCTGGTCATGATCTCATGGTTCATGGGTTCAAGTGCCGTGTCGGGCTATGTGCTGACAGCTCAGAGCCTGGAACCTGCTTCAGATTCTGTGTCTCCCTCTCTCTCTGCCCTTCATCTGCTTGCACTCTGTCTCTTTCTCTCTGTCTCTCAAAAATAAACAAACATTAAAAACAATTTCGGGGCACCTGGGTGGCTCAGGTCATGATCTCACAGTTCGTCAGTTCGAGCCCCACACCAGGCCCTACGCCGACAGCACAGAGCCTGCTTCTGAGCCTCTGTCTCCCTCTCTCTCTGCCCCTCCCCCGCCTTCACCCAAGGAAACAAAACCACTCATTCAAAAAGACGCACTCCCACGTTTACTGAGTGTGATTTACCACAGCCAAAAGCACGGAGGCAGCCCAAGTGAGCATCCACAGACGAATGGGTAAGGATGTGGTACATGTACTCGATGGAATGTCACTCAGGCGTAAACAAAGGAACGAGGTCTTGCCATTTGTGACAACATGATTGGATCTAGAGAGTACGGTACGAAGTGAAGTCAGAGAAACGCAAATACTGTATGATCTCACTTACATGTGGAATGTGAAAAAACAAAACAAATGAACAGAAAACAGAGAACAAACTCATGGTTGTCAGAGGAGAGGCAGGTGTGGGGGGGGTGGACGAAATGCGTTAAGGGCAAGCAGGAGGCCCAACCTTCCGGTTAGAAAATAAGTAAGGCATGCGGATGAAAAGTGCAGCACAGGGAACAGTCAATAATACTGTAAAAACGTTGTTTGGTGACAGGTGCTGACACTTCTGCTGAGCACGAAGTAACGCGTGGAGTCAGTGAGCCAGTATGTCATGTACCTGAAACTCACACAACATCGTATGTTGATTACACTTCAATTAAAAGAAAAAGACGGTCTCAGGACAAGTTGTGGCCATAAAACAAAACAGTAGGCATAAATGTGAGGTACTTCAAAGGCAGATTCTTTTGACCAACTAAAAAGGGAATGAGTTTCTACTTTTTTTCTTTTCTTTTTTTAGCCCAAATGATTGGGAATGAAAATGGAGAGGTGGTTTAGAGGGCAAATAGGGGAATTCAGCTTCAGATACACTGACTTTCTTTCTTTTTTTTTTAATAAGTGACTTTATTTATTTAAAATTTTTAAGTCAACTCTACGTCCAACGTGGGGCTTGAACTCATGACCCCAAGAGCAAAAGTTGCACACTCTAGGGGCGCCTGGGTGGCTCAGTTGGTTGAGGGTTCGACTTCGGCTCAGGTCATGATCTCACAGTTCATGAGTTCGAGCCCCGTGTCGGGCTCTGTGCTGACAGCTCGAAGCCTGGAGCTTCCCTTGGATTCTGTGTCTCCCTCTCTCTCTCTGGCCCTCCCCTGCTCATGCTCTGTCTCTCTCTCTCTCTCTCTCAAAAATAAATAAACATTAGAAAAAAAAAAGAGAGAGTTGCACACTTTACTGACTGAGCCAGCCAGGCGCCCAGACAGACTGAATTTCTGGTGCAGCAGATAATGTAAATTGTAAAACTGTCCAGTGGGATGAACAGAGATTAAAAACAAACAAAAAAAATCATAAAGCATCAAATCTACTTTTTTTGTTAACTTGGTGATACTGCTGACATGCCTTCTTTATCCTGCTCCCATAGCAATGTGGCCAAAATATCAAGGAAGACAGCAGAATAATACAACATCCAGAAAAAAAAAATGTATTTCAAGAAATACTACAAAATCTTATAATAAAATTCGACTTCTGGGAATAACACCACCAAAACCAGACTAGATATAACACCCAATGCTGGTAAGGGTGTAACACACGGCATCTCGTGCGTGCTGGAAGAAGGGACCCTTCAGAAGGAATTTGGTCATGTCCATCATAAGCCATAGTTAATATCTCGGCCTATAATATTACTTTCGGGAATCCATCCTAAGGAAATATCCACAAGAAAGCACTAGGTATGTGCTGAATGAGTGAGAGTATTTGTTGCATAAAGATGCTCATTAGGGGCGCCTGGGTGGCTCAGTTGGTTAAGCATCTGACTCCGGCTCAGGTCATGATCTCACGGCTTGTGAGTTCGAGCCCCGTGTCAGGCTCTGTGCTGACAGCTTGGAGCCTGGAACCTGCTTCAGATTCTGTGTTCTCCTCTCTCTTTGTTCCTCCCCTGCTCACACTCTGTGTCTCTCTCTCTCTCTCAAAAATAAATAAACATTAACAAAATTAAAAAAAAAAAAAAGATGCTCATTATCTGTAACAGTAAAAAACTAGAAGCTACTTACATATGCAACCAGAAGGGGAGAGATTGAGAACATTACAGGACCTCAGTGGAGCCATTACACGGGCATTAAAACACCAGTTACAAAGCCAATGTGGTAACAGGGAAATCTTTTTTTTTTCTTTTTTCACTTACCATAATGAAAAAAAAAAAAAAAAAAAGCAGGCTGTGTGACTATACCAACGTCATGATTTTAAAAGCAGCATTTGCGTTAAGCATTAGGATCCGGTGCATCCTTTCCCCTCCACTTTCAAACCTATCTGCCTTTGATGAGAAGGAAGGAATGGAGGATGTTAAAATCAGCCTCTGGGGTGGTACCTTGGCTCCATCCACGCTGATGATGCGATAGCTGTTCCTGGTGACATCGTAGAAGTAGGAGACGGTGACCGCCTGCTTGCTTGCAGGCACCCAGTTCTTCTTGGTGCTGGGGTCGATCTGGAAGACGTGTGCCCGCGTGGTGAAGATAGGCTGTTCTCTGCGAGAGGAGAGAAGCGTGTGTGAGTTGAGGGAAGACGGCTTCGTGTATCGCCAGTGACTGCTGGCCCCCCCGTGGCCCCCAGAGATTTTCATAGCTTATTGGCAAAGATACATATGCATGAGGACAATGAAAATAAGAGGAAAAAGAGACCCCAGCAGAGGAGGCACTGAAACCCCGCACACTGAGGCTTCAGGGCGATTGTCCTAATGAACAATTTGCCTTAAATACCACTCCTAGTCCAGTGTTTTGATCCTGCCGCAGGCCGGCTCTTTTTCTGACAGCCTGTTGGCCTCTTGGGGATTTTACGACACGTTTATTTTGGAGGATTCTGCCACCATTTTAGCATTCTGCAACCCACTTGCAGCTTTGTTGTTCTATTTCTAGTGAGTACTTCTCAAATCCGCAGCATTTTATGAATGATGGCTTCATTCGTAACGGACTGAGCCTTAAAGTTTTGTTTCCAACTTATAAACCTTTTTGAGTTTTAAAGTCATGAAACCCAGCTCTTTTGCTATTCTTGCCTCTGTATCACTGTTGTTGCTTTTTCCCTCTGCACGTCTGTAAATTTTTAATGTGATTCTTTACATGTTTTTTTTTAATCTTTATTCATTTTTGAGAGAGAGACAAAGGCAGAGCGTGAGTGGGAGAGGGGCAGGGAGAGAGAGACACACAGAATCTGAAGCAGGCTCCAGGCTCTGAGCTGTCAGCACGGAGCCCGACGCGGGGCTTGAACCCACGCATTGCGAGATCATGACCTGAGCCGAAGTCGGATGCCCAACAGACTGAGCCACCCAGGCACCCCTAATGTGATTATTAACCAAATGAGCACACTATCCAGGTTTCTTTCTGACAAGTGGGGAATTAATTCGATCTTGACAATAAGCATCAAGAAATAAGGCAGATGGATAAAAACCATAATGTATTATACTGCAATTCATATTTTAAGGTATATGCCTCACAAAGTAAGGTAAAAATCAAACATAGCCTCATTGCAGAATATACCTAATTTTAAAGAAAGGGTCTTCAGGCAAACTGGCTCAAAAATCCTTAAGGTGTTCAGGGGCGCGTGGGTGGCTGAGTCGATTAAGCATCTGACTCTTAATTTGGCTCACGGTTCATGGGTTTGAACCCCACCATCAGGTTGGGATTCTCTCTCTCCTCTCTCTCTCTCTGCCCTTTCTCTGCTCATGTATGCACACATGCTTTTCCTCTCTCAAAATAAATAAACTTAAAAAAAATCCTTTAAGTGTTTAAAATAAGATGGGGGAAAAAGCCAGCAGGATGTAAAGACAGCCCCATCATTCATAAAATGCTACAAGTGTAATAAGCATTTACTAGAGATAAAAACAAAACCAAAAGGTAACTTCGGACGAGTTTTCAAAATCCCAACGATGCCAAAAGAGACGACATAAAACAGTAGGACGTGACAAATGGGTAAAAAAAAAAAAAAAAAATCAAAAGGAGAAAGTGAATTTTAAGTAGTCTGGTCTCTAGACAGAGTGGTTTCAGGCAAAGCAGGCTTTGAATCCATCCTGCCTATAGAAGGCTCATTACTGGAAAGAAAGCTCTTTCTTAGAAGAGAAACTTCTTCCTAGAAAAGCAATTTACTACTTGAGCCTCATGCAAAGAATACAGAACATCACCATGAATATCAGCATCGGCCATCGACTGTAGACAAATGCAGAAAGATTTTCATGACTGTTGTTCTGGGAGAATAAAAGCCAAGGGCATGCTATGCATGCCACCTCGATGCACCTGTTAATCGAGAGGCCAGCTTTCCAGAAGAACCAACAGAAGCATTCACTTTCCCCCCACCCCGAAACCTCCCTTTTAGATCCCAGAGCAGGACATGTGCCCCTGGGGGTGTGGATTACTAGGACATCTGTCTTCCCTCAACCGTGATTAAGTTCACCCCCCCCCCCCCCACCCATTCCCAAACTGACACCCTTCCAGCGGCAGGGGGACTGCGTGTGGAAACAAAAGGGATATTCTCATTGTAATTTCCCTCCTCTGCTGTCACCAGGGGCCAGCCTGCAGGGGAGTGTGTGCTCGTGCACCCGACTGCCAGCGCTGCTAATCACGTCCACGTGGGGAAGTCTGACATCTGGATCCCCCAGCTGTGCTGTCGGCCCCGGCACCATGTTTTGCAAATCATCTAAGCACAACACCGTAAAGGAAAACACTTGTTCACACGGCATTCTCGTGCATACGCAAGAAGAGGGGCTGACAGAAAGGGCAGAAACCACAGAAAAGGTTTTCAAAGAAATCATGCAATGTGTACACATATGCAATCATGGTATACACCTAAAACTCACACAGTGCGATATGCCAATTGTACTTCGATAAGAGAAAATAACCACACTGTGCTGAAGTCCGCGCCTCCCTGGCACCGAGGGGGAACAAGCGGGCAGGGGCCCAGGGGTCAGGCAGGAGCCCTCGCTGGGGAAGGGCTTGGCTTTCAGACTTGCCCTCGTGTCCTCCACACTGAGGAAGAGGGATTGGGTCCGGGCTTTAGCACCATTAGACCAGTGTTTTCTAACCCTCTGATAAAATTAGCTGGGGCACTTAATAAAAATACAAGATCCCTGGGCCGCCTGGGTGGCTCAGTCGGTTGAGCATCTGACTTCAGCTCAGGTCATGATCTTGCAGTCCATGAGTTCAAGCCCCGCGTCGGGC
Source organism: Panthera uncia (assembly GCF_023721935.1). Taxonomy (NCBI): domain Eukaryota; kingdom Metazoa; phylum Chordata; class Mammalia; order Carnivora; family Felidae; genus Panthera; species Panthera uncia. The sequence continues at coordinate 2,744,040 of NW_026057583.1, forward strand.
TCTATGCTGACAGCTCAGAGCCTGGAGCCTGCTTCAGATTCTGTGTCCCCCTCTCTCTGACCCTCCCCCGTTCATGCTGTCTCTGTCTCAAAAATAAATACACATTAAAAAAAAAACAAAACCAAGATCTTGAGCCCCAACCTATCCCACTCCCCACCCCCCAGAAACCTGGCTGTAGAGGGAGGAGTTAGGTAGGTCTATTTTTTTTTTTAAGTTTATTTATTTTGAGAGAGAGAGAGAGAGAATGAACAGGGGAGAGGCAGCTGGGGGACTGGGGGACTGGGGGACAGGGTGAGTGGGAGGGGACAGAGAATCCCAAGCAGACTCTGTGCTCTCAGAGCAGAACCCAATGCCAGGCTCAAACTCAGGAACTGTGAGATCATAACAGGAGCCAAAATCAAGAGTTGGGCGCTCAACCGACTGAGCCACCCAGGCGCCCCTGGGTAGCTCTGTTTTTAACAGAGCTGGGGAGATAGGCACATCAAACATAACAAGTGATCTAGATAAAAAGATGGAAAAAGTGACCCCACAGCCGGCATCTCTCCTCCAGAAAGACACAGCTAATTTTGAATGACACGGAATGACACGAACACTTCCTCCCTCAGCCTGAAGGGGACTACGGTGACACCAAGAACAGGAACTTGGGGTGCAAAGGGTGGGGAGATGCACGGTGAGGCAGGAGTGCTCTGGGCAGGGACGGGGGTGCAGCTTGTGTGGCCAAGCAGTGATCTCCTGCAAGCACCCTGTGTCCCTGAGGCCTGCAGGAGAGAGGAAGTGAGGAGAGCAAAGCGAACAGAGGCGGGGTGGGAGGGACAGACAGACAAGAGACGGGAGAGCTCCTGACCAGGGATAAGCAAAAGAGGAGAGTCATGTGCATGGCGTGATTCAGGTCAAGGTGAACACACGGACAGGAAGATGCCCCAACTCCACATCTGCCCGCTCAGCTCTGGGGATGGGCCAAAGCCATCGTGGGTCACCCTGGGGGCCCCACCCAGAACCCCAAGTGTGTCGGAAATGCACAGCGGACCCAGCTGGCCACGCCCTCAGTGGCTGCAGCCCGGCTCACCGTGGTCAGGTCTCTGCAGGGCAGAGCGGGGAGAGTCCAGGACCTGCCTTCCTCAGTCCTGGGAAAGCCAGCCGGCCTGGTAGCAGCTTTACATCCAGGAAACTACCCACGATACTGAGATTTCCACGTGAATAACCAAGCCTGAGGCCAGGGGCAGTTCCATTTAATTCTTCTAAAATTCAAAAATCTAATGGTATTTTAAAAAAAGGCGGGGGGGGGGGGCAGGGAAGGATTGAAAAAAAAAGCCAGCAGTTAACATTAATGACTACTT
>NW_026057583.1:2745476-2785106 GCF_023721935.1 Panthera uncia
GGGGGGTGCACAGGTGGGGAAATGGGGGCTGAGAGAGGCCGAGGACCTGCCTTGGGCTACACTGTAAGCGGCAGACCTGAGATTTGAAGTCGGCTCTAAGTAACATGGTCACCCTCCCTCTTAATCATTATGCCACACTCTCTAAAATAATAGCTGTCTGCAAGAGGCAGCTTTGTTTTCTTTACTTTTTTTTTTTAATGTTTATTTATTATTGAGAGACAGAGAGACAGAACATGAGCATGGGAGGGACAGAGACAGGAGGAGACACAGAATCCAAAGAGGGCTCCAGGCTCCGAGCTGGCAGCACAGAGCCTGACGTGGGGCTTGAACTCACAAACTGCGAGATCAAGACCTGAGTTCAATTTGGACACTTAACCGACTGAGCCACCCAGGCACCCCTGCAAGAGGCAGCTTTTGATGTGGTTTCCAACCATCCCCACCTCCTGGTAATCACGCCTTTATGTAAGCCCCTTCCCTTGAGCACAGGACAGTGAGGGTGGGGGGAGGGAGGGTAACCTGTAACTTGCTTTTAACCAAAAGAATATGGCAAAGGTGATGGGACATCATTGTGCAAGTAAGCTACATAGGATCGTAGCTTCTGTCTTGCTAGCAGATTCTCTTGACTCTCTTGATGGCATTGGTGACGCAAGTCACCGTGCTGGGGAGACCCCCAATTGCAGAACGGAGAGTGGCCTTCAGCCAACAGCCAGAGAAGAAATGAGGCTCTCAGTCCAATATGCCCGGGGAACTAAAATTCTGCCCAAACCGCTTAGAAGCTTGAGCTCAGATCTTTCCACGGTTGAGTCTTCAGATGAGATCTCAGCCCCCATTGACACCTTAATGACATCTCCTAAGAGACCCAGAGGATCCACTTAAGCCATGCCCAGACTCTAGATCCAGAGCAAGGGTTTTGTTTTAAGCTGCTAAGTTTGTGACAACTTATTGCACGGCAAAAGATAACTAATACATTGACCTTCATAGAAAGTTTACTATATACCACAAATCCTTACATCTTTATGGGCAAAATCCAGGGAGTCTATAAACCTGACTGTAGAATTCAGAAATGCAGACCCCAGCTCTGAGAGATCCCCTGAAAAAACGAAAATGCTGGAACTAGGGCACAGAAGTCAGTTCCTATAAGTGTGCAAATCAGTATAAATAGAAAAATTCAAGAGAAGCAGAACTTTCCAACCCGGGAGGCCGCCTTTCCCTCCCAGCAGGGAAAAGCTGAGGGGAGTGTGTATCAGAGAACAGAAACTACCTTCATACCCAATTTTATTCTCCTTTCTTTGGTGTTCCATGGTTAGGGAGTGTATTTCAAAAATACTCCCATTCGTTCTCCAGCGCTTTAAATAGAAAGCAGATGTTTCCGGATGGCAAAAACGTTTCTTTAGGCAGACAATATAACCTACTGTTCCCTCGCACAGTCTTTTTAGAGCTGAATAAACACCAATTGCTGCTCATTGAACACATTTTGGAACCTGACAGTAATTGTCCCCAAGAATAATTAGACACTCTGTGCAACATATGTATGTTTGGGATATGAAACCCACTCAGCAGAGACTCCCGCTTTGAACAATTCCTGGCTCCGTGTAAGATAATTCTGCAAAGAACTGGCAGGACCAGTTTTTGCAAAGAAAAAAAAAAAGAAAGAAAGAAAGAAAGAAAAATGATGTTTTAATGTATCATAATCCTTCACTGGCAATGCTCAGCTCCAGGCTTTTTTCTGAGATGAATCTGTAAAACCTCATGATTCTTATTATTCGTACTTCTGTTTGATTTGAATGAAAACAAAGCATCCAGGCATTACGTTACAGCTATTTAAACAGTTTCAGAGTCTCATAGGATGCCCTAACTACTTTATCTACCTTGGGTCTTGAACCCCTGCAACACCACTCACACAACACCAAGAGAAAGGCCTGCCCTCAAGCTCAGTGGACAGTAAGGTAGGGTCTGCCCCGATGCAAACACCTTCCCCGGTTCTATGCTCCCTCGGACCCACTCCAGTTGTGCTAACGTGGTCTGCAAGCCCCCGGTGAGCCACCCCAGACGGCCCTGCTGTTTTCCTGCGGGCACTTCCGAATCACCTGCATTTCCAATGTGCATGTGCACGTGACCTGCCTTGAGCCCATACTTCCTCCCCTGCTTGGCTGGCCAGAAGCTTCTATTCATCCGTCAAGTCCCATCAGAGCACCGCGAGACGTCTCATCTGTGCCCCAGGACGTGGGCTCGGGACTGAGCATCTGTCACAGGGACCAGCAGAACTGGCTCACTTGGCTCCTAGACTTTGCTCTAGATGGTTCATAAGGCCCTAGCTGGCAGTCTCAAATTTCCAAAGCCTAGCACACAGAGAGGGTAAAAAAGGAGATAACGGACAAAAGGTCCCTCTAGTGCATTCTTCCACGCAAAGACTCTAACTCATGGGCATCCCATGGTTCTACTTTCGTACAAAAGCCCCATAGTAAATATAACATAGTAAAGTGATTGTTGTTTGCAGATAATATGACTGCACACCTAGAACACCCAGGAGAATCAGCTGAAAATCAAGTGAATATGAATAATAAAATTCAGCAAGATGACTAATTATAAAATTGTCAAAAAATAAAACCAACAGCCTTACCACATAGGTGATATAATGGTTTTTTTTTAAAGATCCCATGAACAGTAGCAACCAAAAGCATACCATGTGTAGGAATCTATTGAAGAGGTATGCACAAAGTGTATTAAAAAAAAATTAAGAACTTCTAGGGGAACCTGGGTGGCTCAGTCAGTTAAGCATCTTGATTTCAGCTCAGGTCATGATCTCACAGTTGTGGGATCGAACCCAGGGTCAAGCTCTGCCCCAAGCATGGAGGCTGCTTAAGATTCTCTTTCTCTTTCTGCCCCTCAACAAAATTAAGAACTTCTTTTTTTTTTTAATTTAAAAAAATTTTTTAATTTATTTTTCAGAGAGACAGAGCATGAGCAGGGTAGGGGCAGAGTGAAAAGGAGACACAGAATCCAAAGCAGGCTCCAGGATCCGAGCTGTCAGCTCAGAGCCCGACACGGGGCTCGAACCAACAAACTGTGAGATCATGACCTGAGCCAAAGTCGGACGCCCAACTGACTGAGCCACACAGGCATCCCAAGAACTTCTAAAGGCACACAAAAGCAAACTTTAATAAGACACATTCTGCTCTTAAATAGGACAAGTGAACATAAAGCTGTCTATCATCCCTAAATTAATACATACATTTGTCACAATTATCAACAGGAATATATTTAGAACTAGATAGGGTTATTCATGTGGAAAACTCACCGTATGAAGACAGCCAAGCAGATTCTGAAAATGAAGAGCAATGAGGAGATTCAGCCCTATCAGATATTGAAATATATTATTATAAAGTTACAGCCCATGTAACAAGGAGCAAAGAAACACATTGATGCAACAGAACATTGTTAGAAACAGAAGTCCGAGTGGCACAAAAACAGGCACTCAGATCAATGGAACAGAATAGACAACCTAGAAACAGACCCACAAACGTATGGCCAACTAATCTTTGACAAAGCAGGAAAGAATATCCGATGGAATAAAGACAGTCTCTTCAGCAAGTGGTGCTGGGAAAACTGGGCAGTGACATGAAGAAAAATGAACCTGGACCACTTTCTTACACCAGACACCAAATAAACTCAAAATGGATGAAAAACCTAAACATAAGACAGGAGGCCATCAAAATCCTAGAGCAGAAAGCAGGCAAAAACCTCTTTGACCTTGGCTGCAGTAACTTCTTACTCAACACGTCTCCGGAGGCAAGAGAAACAAAAGCAAAAATGAACTATTGGCACCTCATCAAAATAAAAAGCTTCTGCACAGCGAAGGAAGCAATCAGCAAAACTAAAAGGCAACTGACAAAATGGGAGAAGATATTTGCAAATGACACATCAGATAAAGGGTTAGTATCCAAAACCTATAAAGAACTTATCAAACTCAACACCCAAAAAACAAATAATCCAGTGAAGAAATGGGCAAAAGACATGAACAGACACTTCTCCAAGGAAGACATCCGGATGGCCAACCGACACATGAAAAAATGCTCCACATCACTCATCAACAGGGAACTACAAATCAAAACCACAATGAGATACCACCTCACACCTGTCAGAATGGCTCACATGAACAACTCAGGCAACAGCAGATGTTGGCGAGGATGCGGAGAAAGAGGATCTCTTTTGCATTGTTGGTGGGAATGCAAGCTGGTTCAGCCACTCTGGAAAACAGTACGGAGGTTCCGCAAAAAATTAAAAATAGAACTACCCTATGACCCAGCAACTGCACTGCTAGGTATTTATCCAAGGGATACAGGTGTGCTGTTTCGAAGGGACACATGCACCCCAACGTTTACAGCAGTGCTATCGACAATAGCCAAAGTATGGAAAGAGCCCAAATGTCCATCGATGCATGAATGGATAAAGAAAACGTGGTATATACATACAATGGAGTATTACTCGGCAATCAAAAAGAATGAAATCTTGGCATTTGCAACTACGTAGATGGAACTGGAGGGTATTATACTAAGTGAAATTAGAGAAAGACAAACATCATATGACTTCACTCATATGAGGACTTTAAGAGACAAAATAGATGAACATAAGGGAAGGGAAACAAAAATAATATAAAAACAGGGGGGCTACAAAACAGAAGAGACTCTTAAATATGGAGAACAGACAGAGGGTTACTGGAGGGGTGGGGGGAGGGGGACGGACTAAATGGGTAAGAGGCATCAAGGAATCTACTCCTGAAATCATTGTTGCACTGTATGCTAACTCATTTGGATGTAAATTAAAAAGATAAAATTAAAAAAAAATTTTTTTTATAAAGGAAGAAACAGAAGTCCGAGGAATTAAGCATGATGCAGGCGGAATCGCTCATCAGTGGGGGCACGGGACTCACTCCCCGTTACCCCATGACGACAAGGGATTAGGGGCTCCCTGGGGTGAACGTGCACCTGCTGACGCTAGCCAGAAGTCTCTGTCCTCGCCTGGTCTGAGCACTGACAAGCGGGTCACAGGGGACCCATTCTATTCAAGTTATTTCTGCCTGCCCCCAAACTGCCCGGATTAACAAACCTGATAAACGAGAGATCTCATGTAAGTCACATTTGTCACAAACCCTCCTCCTCCACCGACTGGGGATTCCCTTTTTGGGTCACATTTACATCAGAGATGAGGCAAGTGACCCTGATGAATGCTGGCAGGCTTTCTTAATAACACTGCCTTATATCCCCGAGGGCTTGACGGTTTTCCAGGGCTCTCCGCACACATTCTCGGTGGGTCCCCCTGTGATGTGGGATTGACGAAGTTCCAGGACTGGTTCACAGGCTGTGGGCTGCCCCAGAGGGACAATCGGATCCACTCTGGGGAAGGGTCAGGAGTCTCCGAGAGGGGTGGTGGTCCCGAGCGGCGGGTGGGGATCTCGCCAGTGAGGAGAAGAGGCAGAGTTTCAGAAAAGCAGAGCTGGTGTGGGAGTCAAATACGTGCATGGGGTAGGGTGGGGGGCTTCTCTGGGGTGCAGGGTAGGAAAACAGGTTATAGGAAGACAAGACCAAGGGCAGGATTAAGACAGAAAGTACAACAAAACTCACTCGGCTCTCAACTGAAAGGGACACGAGAGAAGCTTCTGGAGTGCAAGAGATGTTCTCTATCTTCATCTGGGTGATGGATGTGTGGTTGTGCTCACTTTGTGAAAACTCCCTGAGCTGGGTTTTACACTTATAATTTATGTATGCACTTTTTTGTATGTATAACTGAAAAATTTACTTTAAAAATGTGTCATAGGCAAAACTGACAAAAATGATGATACCCCAGAAATAAATCTTGTTAAAGAACTGTTGGGAAAAAAAGAAAAAAAAGCAAAAACACCTCTCTGAAAACTCTAAGACACTGATGAACTACCCTACGACCTAGCAATCGCACTACTAGGTGTTTATCCAAAGGGTACAAAAATGCTGATTTGAAGGGGCACACGCACTCCAATGCTGTTGTTGTTGAGAAAAAGAGAGAGAGAAAGAGCACAATCAGGGGAGGGGCAGAGGGAAAAGGAGAGAGAGACAATCCCAAGCAGGCTCCACGGTCAGCGCAGAGCCCAACATGGGGGTCAATCCCACAGGCTCCAAGACCATGACCTGAGCAGAAATAAAGAGCCGAATGCTCAACCGACTAAGCCACCCGGGCGTCCCACACTCCAATGTTTACAGCAGCATTATCAAACTATGGAAGCAGCCCAAGTGTCCGTCGACAGATGAACGGATAAAGAAGGTGTGGTATAAACACAATGGAGTATTACTCAGCCACAAAAAAGAATGAAACCTTGGCATTTGCAACGACTCGGATGGAGCTAGAGAGTGTTACGCTAAGCGAAATAAGTCAGAGAAAGACAAACACCATGTGATTTCACTTACACGTGGAACTGAAGAAAGAAAATAAACAAAGAAAAAGAGACAAGCCAAGAAACAGACTCCTGACTTTAAAGAACAAATTACTGGGTAGCAGAGGGGAGGTGGGTGAGGGGATGGGTAAAATAGGGGATGGGGATTAAGGAGTGCACTAGGGGCGCCTGGGCGGCTCAGCTGGCTCAGCATCTGACTTCGGCTCCGGTCATGATCTCTCAGTTTGTGAGTTCGAGCCCCGCACGAGGCTCTGTGCTGACCGCTCAGAGCCTGGAGCCTGCTTCCGATTCTGTGTCTCCCTCTCTCTGCCCTTCCCCTGCTCGTGCTCTGTCTCCCTCTCTCTCAAAAATAAACATTAAAAAAAAAAAAAAGAGTGCACTTGTGATGAGCACCAGGTGGTGCATGGAAATGTTGAATTACTCTATTGTGTATCTGAAACTAATATTACCCCGTATGTTAACTGGAATTTAAATAAAAATTAAAACAAAAAAAAAGAAATGGTATTCTCTACCCCAGACTGCTGGACGTCACCTGGGAGCTGTGAGTGCAGCAGTGTCCGTCACTGGAAGCACACGGGAGCGAGCGACCCCCACTTGCAAACTGGCCTTCACATCGATGGGCGCCTTCTGTTCACATTCTGTCTCTGGAAGGTCACACTGTCTGAGGATTTTAACACGTATTCGTGATTTTATTCCGTTATGTGGCATACCAAGGGAGCATTTGTGCTATCAAAACTCACCCCGTCTGAATCTATCAGGAGAAAAGGGAGTTCTAAACAAAAAAGCAGAGTTCTGTGATTCACGTACTGCGAACACCAAGCCAAGGATCGGAATACATCCAAGTGATGATTTCTAAAAAGCCAGGTGGCAAGCTGCCCAAGTCCTAACGATTAACGAACCCTGGGACAGCTAATTCAGGAGAGCACAAAATACTGCCGAAGCAGCAGTTTCTCTTCCCTTCGCTATGATGCATCTGCGCACAGAGTCCCATATTACACCGCGATGGAAACAAAATACAGGAGGCTGCACGCCACACCTGGTATGAGGATATGACTTGGCAACATTATGCCCGATCACGACAGATGGGATCTTTCTTAAAGGACGGGAAGAACGGCGTTCTCAAGTTTAAATTTTTTTTTTTTAACGTTTTATTTATTTTTGAGACAGAGAGAGACAGAGCATGAACGGGGGAGGGGCAGAGAGAGAGGGAGACACAGAATCGGAAGCAGGCTCCAGGCTCCGAGCCATCAACCCAGAGCCCGACGCGGGGCTCGAACCCACGGACCGTGAGATCGTGACCTGAGCTGAAGTCGGACGCCCAACCGACTGAGCCACCCAGGCGCCCCAGCATTCTCAATTTTAAATGCTGAGGGCTTTTTTATTGGTCTATAGTACAAATGGGGAGAATGTGGAGTGACAGCTAATGGGTTCTGGGTTTCTTTTTTTTTTTTTTACATTTTTTTAAAGTTTATTTTGAAAGAGAGAGAGAGAGAGAGACACGGAGGGAGGGAGGGAGGGAGGACAAGCAGGGGAGGGGCAGAGAGAGAAAGAGGGACGGAGGATCCGAAGCGGGCTCTGAAGCAGGCGCTGTGCTGACAGATCTCATCTGAGAGCCCGACGCGGGGCCGGAACCCATGAACTGTGAGATCTTGACCTGAGCCGAAGTTGGACACTTAACCGACTGAGCCACCCAGGTGCCCCACATGGGTTCTGGGTTTCTTTAAGGAGGGATAAAAATGTTCTAAAATTAGATGGTGTGGATGTCTGTGCAAGTTCTGAATATTAAAAAAAAAAAAATCAATGAATTGTGTATTTTATATAACTGAATTATACCATACCCGAGTCAAACTGCGATACCACTGCTTTGGGTTTTTTGTTTGTTTATCGGTTCGGTTTTGTTTCAACATCAAATGTGGAAGAAAACAGGGAGAAGGACGCCCCAGAGGCCGAGTTTTCTGGCTGGGGCAGTTGAGGGATGTCCGCACTGTGCTGAGCACCTTGCCCACGGACCATGTGGCCGAGACGCTGGAAGGCCGACGGGCTCCGTTTTCGGGGTGACGCTGCAGGGTTAGACTACGCTGGGGAGCCCACTGGGTCGACGAGAGCACTCAGAACGCCCACATGGAGAAAGGAGGACACAGACAACGGAACCAGGGAGGCAGCAGCAAAGTCCTGGAGCTCAAAAAAAGTCCTCGGGGTCACCCCACAACCATCTGGTTTCACGTCTATTGAGAGTTACCACGCACCCCACCTTTTCTGGGAAAGGAAAGCAAAACGACAGATATCTGAACGGTGGACTGAACAGATTTAAGTATCTTCATTTGCCTCAGGGACATGATAGGGTTGGATTTTATCTCATTTCTGTCCCGTCAGGGGACAATGTTGAGAAAGTAGAGGGGCTCCTTCAAACTTCAGACTGGGTGGTCTCTCTTCCTACGAGGCAGGAGGGGGACCAGGCGAGGGCCCTGGAGCAGGGGCTGCTGGCCCTGGCCGTGGGACCTGGGACGAGTCCCCTCACTCTGAGTATAACGATGCAGGGAACATGATCCCTTTTCCACCTTAGTTCCACTCGCCCAAACGGAACCTAGCTGTCTCTCCTGTGATCATCAGATTCAACAAAAAAATCTTCAAAAAGAGTGACTGTGTGCTTTCACAATTTAAAAAACGTTTTCAAGTTTAAAAAATGTAGGAGTCTGAGACTGGGTTTCTCCTTTACTGGTCAATTAGTCTGAGTTCTGGCAAACTGCTTGAATGGTTCATCATTTCCCCTTCACGTTCCTGGGTAGCAAAGTCAGTATTCTAGGACCGGCTCAAGAAGCCAACCCTCGCTGAATGCGTGGCTACTCCTCTGAATTTGGGTTTGGGAGGAAAAAAGCTATTGTTATCTTAGGATTCACTCCTATTTAAAATTAAAACTGGGGGGGGGGGGCGGCGCCTGGGTGGCTCAGTCAGTTAAGCGTCCAACTACAACTCAGGTCATGACCTCGTGGTTTGTGAGTTTGAGCCCCACGTTGGGATCTGCACTGACAGCTCGGAGCCTGGAGCCCGTTTCAGATTCTGGGTCTCTCTCTGCCCCTCCCTGTTCACGCTCTATCTCTATTTCCTTAAAATAAATAAACATTAGGGGCGCCTGGGTGGCTCAGTCGGATAAGTGTCCGACTTCGGCTCAGGTCATGATCTCGCAGTCCGTGAGTTCAAGCCCCGTGTCGGGCTCTGTGCTGACAGCTCAGAGCCTGGAGCCTATTTCCGATTCTGTGTCTCCCTCTCTCTCTCTGACCCTCCCCCGTTCATGCTCTGTCTCTCTCTGTCTCAAAAATAAATAAACGTTTAAAAAAATTTTTTTAAATAAAAAAAGAAAAGAAAAAAGAAAAAAAGAAAAATAAATAAACATTAGAAAAAATTAAAAATAAATAAACAAACAAACAAACAAACAAATAAATAAAATTAAAACTGGGGGGTTGGGCGCCTGGGTGGCTCAGTCAGTTAAGCGTCCGACTTCAGCTCAGGTCATGATCTCACAGTTTGTGGGTTCGAGCCCCGCCTCGGGCTCTGTGCTGACAGCTTAGAGCCTGGAACCTGCTTCAGGGTCTGTGTTTCCCTCTCTCTCTGCCCCTCCCCGGCTCGGACTCTGTCTCTCAAAATAAATAACATTAAGCATTATTCTTAACATAATAATAAACATTAAACATTAAAAAATAAAATTAAGGTGCAGACATACCTCAAAAGCACATTTGCGATGTTTCCATTTACACTATCAATTGGTCTCTCAGGCTATCAGATATTTTACGTATTACAAAAAACTGTATCTAGAAAAACAGGTGGCAATTATAGAGGTGCCAGATTTGGCAAGCACACGTGTGCGCGTGCGTGCACGTACGCACACACACACACACATACACACACACAATACAGGATTTCTGGCTAAATTTAAATTTCATATAAACGGATAGTTTTTACGTTATTGTTATCGAGTTGTAATTCAGACACCATAACACTCCCCCTGTGCACAGTTCCAGGGGTCTTAGCTGATTCGCAGGATTGTACAGCATCACCGCTCTTTCATTTCAGAGCATTTCCGTCACCCTCCCCCCAAATCCCGTCCTCACTTCTCCCGTTGTCCCTCCTCCCAGCCCCAGGCAACCGCTCATCTACTTTCTGTCTCCATGGATTCGCCTGTTCTGGACATTTCATATAAATCCAATCATACGGTGTGTGGCTTTTTTCACGGAGCACAGTGTTTCCAAGGTTCACCCATATTGTAGCATGCATCGACACTTCACTTTTTGGCTGAACGTTCATCCGCTGTATGGATACGGACACATTTTGTTTCCCCGTTCATCGGTGGATGTGCATTTGCACCGTTTCCACCTTTCGGCCCTTATAAATAATGCTGCTAGGAATTGCTTGTGTACTACGTTTACGTGTGCATGTGTGTTCTTGGCTCTGGGTACATACGCATCTAGGAGCGGAACTGCTGGGTCACAGGGTAACGCTATGCTTAACTCTTTGAGGAGCCGCCAGGCTGACTTCCAAGAGGCCGCACCATCCTGCGGCCCCCCCAGCAGCATAGGAGGGTTCCGATTTGTCCACCTCCTGCCCAGCACTTGTTACTGCCTTTTTGAGGTGTTTTTTTTAAATGGTTTTTGTTGTTGTTGTTAAGTTTATTTATTTATTTGAGAGAGAGAGAAGGAGCACAAGCAGGGGAAGGGCAGAGAGAGACGGGAAGAGAGAGAATTCCAAGCAGAGAGCTTGCAATTCAGAGAGCCTTCTGCTGAGAGAATGGAGCCCGACACGGGGCTCCCACTCAAGAACCGTGAGATCATGACCTAAACCGAAATCAACGGTCTGACATGGAACCACTGGGCCACCCAGGCGACCTGTTATTGCCTTTTTGATTACAGTCATCCTAGTGGGTGGGAGTAGAGGCTAACAGATACTTAGCACATTCTAGAAGGATACTCGTGGACATCCACCCCGAGGAGACAGAGGTGTGCCTACTCCACTGCCTTTCTTGGTTGCTGGTGACCAAGGAAGGAGCCAGACTGCCTATTTCAAAATCTCTTATTAACAGAATTTTTTGCATGCTTTTAGAAACACGGAAAACACAGAGAGGCAGGGTTTAGAGAGTGCCAAGAAAGGAGTTCAATAAACAGTGCAGCCAATGGTTTTTCCATGAGGCAACCTGGGGACACGCAGGCCAACCTGTAGACGGCGGGGAGGCCTCATCTCAAGGCTAGGAAGATGCCCTTCCGGGTGCTGCCATTCTCTGCTGGTCTGGAGTGGCCTGGACAGAGTTACAGCTCAGCATATCCCTGTGCCCTGGGGAGGGAGACTGACAGAAGCGCCCAGTGCTCAGGGAGCACCTCCACTTTTCTTACTTTGCCTCTAAGTTACTCTGACCATCGTGTGGAGGCTTGAGCCGCAAGGAGAGGAGAGCTCCAGATCCTTCTAGAACCTCCCTTTTGCAGCTGGAAATGCCCCAGCTGCTCCTGGCCAAAGGTGCCTGCCAGCAGGGCCCAACAGTCTAAGCGGGGACCCACAGCCCAGAGCACACAGCCCTCCCGTCCCCTCATCTCGGCAACTGTCCTCGCTTCTGGTATTTCATCCCGGCAAGTAGCACTCAGGGGCCACCTTCCTTAGAGACACAGAAGCCACTGCTCGGAAGAGTAAACTAAGGACAGACGGACGATCACACAGCCAAGCTGTGCAGCCTCAGGAACCAGGTCTTGCCCCCGCCCCTGCCTGGACCCCTCGTCCAGACTCCCACGTTCAGGGTCCCCGCGCAGCACAGTCCCTCAGCCTGGTGCCCTGGGAGGTCTCAGCTGCCATCTCTTTTTTCACCATTTATTCACAAAGTGTGCAGAGCACGTGGAAAAAGGTTTGCTCCAAAAAGTTAAACGTAGAATTACCACAGGACCCAGCAACTCCACATCTAGGCACACACGCAGGAGAACTGAAAGCAGGGATTCCAACAGACCCTCGTACCCCAGTGTTCACAGGAGCGTTATTCGCTTCAGCCGAAAGGAAGAAGCAACCCAGTGTCCACCACCAGATGAGTGGATGAACATATAACGGAACAGTATTTAGACACAAAAGGGACGCAGTCCTGACACATGCTACAACACAGACGAGTCCTGAAAACGTTATGCTAAGCGAGACACAACAGGCTAAAAGACTGTGGGGTGCCTCAGTGGCTCGGTTGAGTATCTGACTCTTGATTTCGGCGCAGGTCATAATCCCAGGGTGGTGGGATCGAGCCCCACATCGGGCTCCTTGCTGCGTACGGAGTCTGCTGGGGATTCTCTCTCTCCCTGTCTCTGCCCCTCTCCCCTGCTCATTTTCTCTCTCTCTCTCTCAAAACAAAACAAAACTGTATGATTCCACTTATGTGAATCAAAAAGTCAAGTTCATCAAGAGAGAAAGTAGAACGGTGGGTGCCAGGGGCTGGGAGGAGAGAGGGGTGGGGAGTTACTGTTTACTGGGGGCAGAATTTCTATCTGGGAAGATGAAAAAGTCCTGGAGGCGGATGGTAGTGACAGGCGCAGGGCACGGTGAATGTTTTGGATGGCGCTGAATTGCAAATACGTTTAGAAATAGTTAAAATGGTGAACTTTATCCTATTTTACCATGACCGCAGAGTGTGAGGCACGGCCCCTGGGGGGGGGGGGGTGGAGAACCGCGCAAAGGCGCAGAGGAAACTGTGAACAGCACGCACCGACGGGCAGGTGAAGCGCGGAAGCTGAGCAAGCAGAGAGGGACAGACGAAAGCAGCGAAGAAGGCGGCTAAGGCCGACGCCTGTGGGCACAGAGGTCCCAGGCGGGATGGCCCACGGCATCGAATGGCTCCACGGAGCCACGGATGAGGACCGAAGACGGCCCGAAGAGACATGCGTCCACAGCACGTGGTAACAAGTTACACCTTCTCGGTCAAAGAGGCACAGTGAACGAAAACGAGAGCCTTTCAGCTACAAATTAGAAAGGATAGGGAAAAAAAATCAATCACGGGCTGCAAAGTTCTGAGATGGGCAGTAGTGACGGTCATGTAGCAAAATCAATGTGTGTCACGCCCCCAAACTGCACACCTAAAAATGGTTAAGGAGCCCCACATCGGGCTCTGTGCTGGCAGCTCAGAGCCTGGAGCCTGCTTTGAATTCTGTGTCTCCCTCTCTCTCTCTCTCTCTCTCTGCCCCTCCCCTGCTTGTGCTCATGCTCTCTCAAAAATAATAAACTTATTAAAAAATTTTAAAAATAATAAAAGATTTTGTTAAAAATCCAGGCTGTCAGAGTGGAATGCATCTGTCTCTTTTGCGTATAACTTGATGGTAGGCAATTTATCACCATGCAGCCCAAGCCTTAAAACTGTCCACTCCAGAAGCCAAGCATTCGCTTCTACGAATCTGCTCGGGGGCAACGGAGGAGGGTATGCAAAGATACTCAGGCAAAAGGACGGCCACTGAAGTGCTGTCTATGGAAAATGAAAATAAACACACACACATGCAAAAAACCTCGTAAATAATCCACAGGCTCCAGAGCAAGGCACTCGCTAAATAAAGAACCACATATCCATGCAACAAATACCATTCAACCTTTACAAGCCGTAAGTGCCTACTTACTAAGATGGAAAGATGTTCCTTTTTTCTTTATCCATTATGATTCATTCTCTATTTCATCACAGTTCAATGATTTACACCCAGAAGTTACAAAATCAGGAGGCCATCAACTGTGGCAGAGTCCCAGATCCTTCTGAACAGAACTATCTAGACCTTGGAGGATTTGAATGTCACTCAAAATCTCTTACTTCAGAGAAAACAAAACAAACAACGAGAAAGAAAGAAAGAAAGAAAGAAAGAGAAAGAAAGAAAGGAAGGAAGGAAGAAAGGAAGGAAGGAAGGAAGGAAGGAAGAAAGAAAGAAAGAGAAAGGAAGGAAGGAAGGAAGGAAGGAAGGAAGGAAGGAAGAAAAGAAAATTAAGGAAAAAACCCCAACAACCTTATAGGTTCCAGGACTCCCACAAAAGCTAGCCAATACTAGGACTGTGGATGTTAAGGACACAGTATTGAGAGAAAAGACAAGGTCACAAAACAGCATCGTACTGTGCTCCCATTCTTACAAATACGAATACTAATATAAATACATATTTACTTAACAAATATTTACTCTGCAGCCACATAAGAGGGCTGGGCTGGGCACTAAGAATACCCCCAGGAAACAAGTCATGGCCACTGCCTCAGAATCCAGGGAGCTCCTACCTGTCCGTGTTTGGAGCACCTGTGTGCGCAGGATAAAGACTGTGGCACGGTGGCCATGCATCTGGAGTGTTCTCTGGCAGGACAGAGAACAGGTTTGTTGACTGCACGCAATGTGAAATGGTGTCTCTTGCTGCCCCAGCCAAAGGTCAAATGTACAACCACGTGGACCAAATAAGACAGGTGTGACAGGGCCCCAGCACCAGCTGACAGATGGAGCCAGGCAAGAACTTTCTACAGCACGGTGCCTGTGGTTAACAACATGACATTGCGTCCTTGGAAATTTGCAAAGAGGGTAGACTTACGGTAACTTCTTAGTGTGCGTGCACACACACACACACACACACACGCACACACACACAAATAATAAGGATGATGATGATGAAGAAGGAAGAAGTTTTTGGAAGGAAGGGAAATATTTATGGCACAGATAGTGGTGACAGTTCCATGGTGTGTATGTATCTCCAGGCTCGTTAAGTTGTATACATTAAATATGTACAGTTTCTTGCAGGTCAATGATACCTCAGTGAAGTGGTTGGTTTAAGTTTATTTACAGGGGCGGAGGAGGGAGCATGACCCAGGGAGGGGCAGAGAGAGAAGGGGGGAGACAGAGAAGAGAGAGAATGAATGAATGAATGAATGAATCCCAAACAGGCTCTGCACCACACAGAGTCTAACTTGGGGCTTGAACTCACAAACCATGAGATCATGACCTGAGACGAAGTCCAGAGTCGGACGCTTAACAGACTGAGCCACCCAGGCGCCCCACCAACAAAGTGGTTTTTATTTTATTTTATTTTTTTTTTAATTTTTTTTTCAACGTTTTTTATTTATTTTTGGGACAGAGAGAGACAGAGCATGAACGGGGGAGGGGCAGAGAGAGAGGGAGACACAGAATCGGAAACAGGAAACAGGCTCCAGGCTCCGAGCCATCAGCCCAGAGCCTGACGCGGGGCTCGAACTCACGGACCGCGAGATCGTGACCTGGCTGAAGCCGGACGCTTAACCGACTGCGCCACCCAGGCGCCCCCAAAGTGGTTTTTAAAGAAGTTTAGATAGCAAGGGGACAGAGATGACAGAAGCTGGTTGGGAATTTGGCACCAAGGGAACTGAGCCCCCATGGTGCCCTCTGAGCCCCCAGGTGTTTGGCTGAGTATCTCCCAAACCATGGGCTGCTCTAGAAAAAGCCAGAGCCCTCATTTTTTCGTTATTATTTGGGCTTGATTCTACCTCACAGTTAACTCACTGGTTTCCAACCTCGTGACCAGGAAGTACTCATTTATTATTTGTATCTTCCCCGTGGACCTCATCTATTGAAAGATTTTGGCCTTCCAGGCAGTATTTATGAAAGAAAAATCTGTTTTCTCTTATCCTTATTGATCAAAGTCACATAAAACTGCCAAATAGCTTTCTAATCAGCAGGATTTCACCAAGGTGGCCTCAAGGATTGATAGGATTCCAGCCAAAGACAAGGTACATTAGTTACCAGCTCCAGCGGTGGGAAGGGCTGAACAGTTGCCCTTTGTCTCGGGGAAATAATGAAACGTGGGGACACCTGTCCCTGCTCTCCCAGGCCCCCGGGCGGGAATGGCTGGACAGCCACTTCCCTTTGTGCCCAAGGACACTGAAGGTGCACCCAGGGGGTGCAAGCAGTGGGGAGGAGGGGTGGGGGGGGAAAGGGGAATGGAAGGGGAGGGGGAGGGGGAGGGGACTAGGGGAAGGGTTGTGGGGAAGGGGAGGGGCAGTGGGGGGGAGGGACAGTGGGGGGGAAGGGGGAAGAGGGAGGGGCAGTGGGGGTAGGAGGAGGGAGAGGGGAAAGGGACTGGGGAGGGGTGGGGTGGGTGAAGGGGGAGGGGCAGTAGGGGTGGGGTGGATCTGTCCCTTGGGGGCAGTAACAAGGCCCTTGTGTGTGCACACACACGGGAGAAAGTGACACCTTCGGAACTTAACTACAAGGCTGAAGCACTAGATGTCTTGGAAGAAAATCTAGAAAATAAAAATAAACCCATTGTTCTAGAGCCGCAGGAGCTTACTCAGACACATGGATACACAGGAACAGGGCACCTCCCCCCACCAGCCCTTGCTTTGCTGCAGTCCCACGCGTGCGGCAGATCCAAAATATTTGCTAAACTACATTCTTTGGCTTTGATGCGACGTGGAAATTCTATCACTCGTGTCCAGCAAGGCAAAACCCGTTATGTCCCACAATCGTCAAGGGCAAAAGTGTAAACCAGCCTGTCTGGTTCAAAAGGACAGGGGTGGGGCCCCAAAACAGGCCTCTTCTGGTCCCTGGGGTCAGCCCTGGGACAGCTGCTGAGGACAAAGCTCTGCAGGAGGGAGCCAGCCTGCAGGACAGGTGCACCACCCTCCCTGCGGGTATCGTGGAGAATCCCCAAAGAAAACCCAGGGGGCCGGGAGCTGGCAGGGCTGTTGGAGCCCGCGTCGCCCACACGTCCACTCCACTGCGCTCGTAGAGCCCTTCAAAGATCCAACAGTTGGCCTGGGGGACACGACATGAATGCGGTACCACCCTCCCCCACCGCGCTCACCGCGCCCACTCCAGGCGAGCACAGAGCACAGAAAGCCGACACCCGAGGGTACGGGTACTGGGACTCAGGTGTGGCCACCAGAGGTGTCTGCCTGTAGGGCAGCGCGATCTCGTTGGGGCACTCAGATTCCCCTCCCACCCCAGCCTCGTTTCCGTTTACTACTCGAGTACCAGGCCCCTCATAGCAGGGGGCTTGCTCCTTCCCAGTTCTTCTCCAGGGACTGTTTCCACAGGCTCACTTCCAGGGCATCGAGAGGCATCTGTACCTGCGGCCCAGGTGCCTCGGCTGATCTCTGCCTGCATCTCTCCTGCCAGCCGCTCTCCTGGCAGCCCTGTTCAGGGACTCCCACCAGCAGATCCACCGGCAAGCCAGAGACCCGGGGACCTGCTGCACCCCGCAGCCGGGGCCCTCAGCCTCCTTGCGAGCAGTGTCCTCAAACGGGCTGCGGCTGCGCTGAGCCGGCTTGCAAATGACCGTACAGCGTACAATCCCGAGGGCGTCCATCTCCGGGTGGTCACGAAACACCTGCCTACGTGCGTCCAGTAGCTGCCACACGGCAGGTATGTAGAAGGTATCTGAAGAAAGGAGCGCCTTTCGCCTGCCCTTGGGCTGAGAGCAAAGAGCCTGTTGACAAGGAGATCTCCTCGAGCCTCCGGGTGCAGAGCTGAGCCTGGGACAACTGCAATGCCCGGGGGGTCACTTCTGACCATGACTGGTCTCGCCCTTTTACCCGTGTGCCATTCAGATACATGCCATGTGTCCGTGACGTGAAAAAAGACTGGGAAACGCCAAACTTGATGAGAACAGCATCTTTCTGTGTCTGGATCCTTTCTGTCAGTACATAAATAAGCTCAGGTCTCTCCCATCTGTACCAGACCCACAGACCCACAAGACAGCCCCCAAGCGCCCCCCAACATTCCTTCCCGCCCACAGGCCCCTGCTCCGGAAAGCACCAGGCCGCTCTTGGCAATACAGGATCAGAAGGCCCAC
Organism: Panthera uncia; assembly: GCF_023721935.1. Lineage (NCBI taxonomy): Eukaryota > Metazoa > Chordata > Mammalia > Carnivora > Felidae > Panthera > Panthera uncia. The sequence goes on from NW_026057583.1 coordinate 2,763,685, forward strand.
GGGCACGTTCGGTGGCCGGCCTGGTGCCCAGCACAGTAAGGAGCCACCCTCCCTTCAGCACTGGGCCACCACTCTTGCACGGGAGGCCTCTGCCCTCCCCATGCATGATGATACATTCCTAGGGTAACAATTCAGTTCTCCAACTCTTCCAGCAAAGAGGCTCCATGGGTCGAGTGGACCTCAGATTCCAGCCTTATTTACAAAAAGGTCAACCAGAAGTTATATGGAACGGCCAGTACCCGGAAGCGTTAAGTCAATAAATTAACACGAGAGTACGGTGTAACCACCTGAAAAAGAGAACATTATGACTATACAAATATTGTTCCCTGCAGAGCCAAGAAATGTGCTAGGCTCATATTTCTTCCTGTACAGTTCCAATGTCAACAGCCAAGTGCTCCTCAAAGAAAAAAAGCTCCCAAAATCAAGGTCAAAGAGAAGCTTGTTCATGCTCTCCCAACCATTCAAAACACAGGCGGTATAGGGGCGCCTGGCTGGCTCAGTGGGTAGAGCATGCGACTCTTGATCTTGGAGTCGTGAGTTCAAGCCCATGTTGGGCATAGAGTTTACTTAAAAAAAAATTTTTTTAATAAAAGCAGGCAATATCTTAGTGTGCCTCATATTTGGAATAAGACATGCTGGTGACTGTTTTTATTTTTTTGTGGGGTTTTCTGTCGCCTTCTTTTTCCTACTGAGAGAAAGAAACATAGGCCATCCCCCACAACCCTACTGTCTTCCAGCTTCTTGTGCGTTCTGTCCATCGTCTGGAATCCATTTCAGTGTCTGTCCTGAAGATATTATTCTTGGAACCAACGACTCTCAGTTCTAACTTGCACCAGGTGCTGCGGAGGCCCGCTGACAGCCGTCTGTCTGGGAGTTCTTTTCTCTGGACTCCTGGAAGCCACCAAATCTCTCTGCCTCCCACTGCCTCCTTCAGGGTTGTTTTCACCCTTGTTTTGCTGGTGTGGACACTCAAAATGAATGGGAAGCAACCTTAAGGACCTGCACATCTGTAACTGTCTTTATGGGGCACCTGGGTGGCTCAGGTGGTTTAAGCGTCCGACTTTGGCTCAGGTTGTGATCTCGTGGTTTGTGAGTTCGAGCCCCACGTCGGGCTCTGCGCTGACAGCTCAGGGCCTGTAGCCTCCCTTGGATTCTGTGTCTCCCTCTCTCTCTGCCCCTCCCCGGCTCATGCTCTTTCTCTCTCTCTCAAAACATAAACTAAAAAAAAATGTAAGGGGCGCCTGGGTGGCTCAGTCGGTTGAGCGTCCGACTTCAGCTCAGGTCACGATCTCGCGGTCCGTGAGTTCGAGCCCCGCGTCGGGCTCTGGGCTGACGGCTCAGAGCCTGGAGCCTGCTTCCGATTCTGTGTCTCCCTCTCTCTCTGCCCCTCCCCCGCTCATGCTCTGTCTCTCTCTGTCTCAAAAATAAATAAATGTTAAAATTTTTTTTTTTTTAAATGTAACTGCCTTTATACCTGACTGGTTTGGCAAGGTGTGTCAGTTCCCTAGGGCCACTGCAACAAATCAAACTTGGTGGCTTTAAACAACAGGACCCTATTTTCTCACAGTGAAGAGGCCAGAAGGCCACAGTCAATGTCTCCGGGCTACAACTACAATGCCAGGAGGGCCGTGCTCCCCACAGAGGCTCTGGGGAAGGACCAATGTCCACCCTCCTCCAGGCTCAAAGCCCTCAGCTTAGCATCTCCAAATAATTCCCCATCTCAAGACCCTACTTTGATCCCATCCGCAAAGACCCTTTTATCATACGTGGTCACATCTACAGGCTGCAGAGACTGGGATGGAGTATCTACCGGGGGCGGGGGGCGGGGGGCGGGGGGGGCGGCGTTTTTCAGTCAACCACACTGGATATGAAATTTTTGTTTTCAATCGTTAACACATGCTTTTCGCTCAAAGCCTTACTAGTATCCTGCCTCCATTCTATCTGATGAGAAGTTTATTTCGCTGGCTCTTCCTGACTCCTGACTCCTTGATGCTCTGGCACTCCACATGCTCGCCCCAGCTGGTCACCCCTAGTACCAGGGCTTGGAACACCATCCACCTGCCCCAGAGCCACGCCAGACCAGCGCAGACTTCACTCCCACAACACCAACCAGCCCGCACTCCCAGCCTGGACTCTGCCAGTAAGCACGCTCATTCTCTCCTACTAAACACAGTGTCTGTAGGAGTGCCAAGGAAAGTTCCAGGGCTGCCTGGGTGGCTCAGTCCGTTGAGCATCTGACTTTAGCTCAGGTCATGATCTCAGGGTTCATGAGTTCAAGTCCCACATCGGGCTCCACGCTGACAGCTCGGAGCCTGGAGCCTGCTTCGGATTCTGTGTCTCCCTCCCTCTCTGAACCTCCCCTGCTTGCGCTCTCTCTCTCTTTCAAAGAATAAACATTTAAAAAAAAGCATTAAAGTTCCAGCTTTTAGCACGACTTCCCGTTCCTGCCCTGGGCTGGACCTGTGGGCTTGGTCAAGAGGCCCTCTGGAGTCCTCAAGGTGGACTGGCCCCCCGGTCCACCCCCCAACCCCCCCAGCCCCTGCCCCCGTACTCAGGTTCCTCTGACACACTGTTGGCATTACCATTCCCCTGCCTGCTTTCTATCATCCGGAAATGTGCTGCCATCTCTCAGCTCCTGCTAATTCCCTGCAGTTCCCTGCAGTAGGATTATGCTGCTAGTAATCGTTTTATTATCATTTTAATGGGTTCTGCGGAGGGAAGGCGGAGGGAAGGCGCGTGTGCTGAATCTCCCATCCTGGACGCTGAGTTACTCTCGTGTTAATTTTTCAGTTACAACTTGCATATGCTGAAGAGATAACAGACATTCTATTCTAAGCCCCTCGTCCTTGACTCCTCTTGGGGGGAGCTGGGGGGGGGGGGGGGGGTGTGGGTGGCGGTACAGCAGGGTTCAGACTCACAGCCCACCTTGTCCGACCTCCTCCCTGTCCGAGCTCCGCTGCTCAAGGCGCAGATCTGCCGGGGCATGTGGAGGAAGCGGGAAACGGCACGCGAGCTTCCTCTTTCCAGGATTTTTTCTTTTAAACCATTAAAGTGCCTCGGTGGCCTTCCCTCTAATGCCGGATGCATGTGTGGAGGCGTTAAATGAAAAGAACGGACAGCTTTAAATCAGCACATCTTTTCTGGTTCCATCAGTCCAAGAGAACCTTTTTACTCAAAAGCAAAGCCCGCAGGATACATCCCTGTTTCACAAAGGCCCAAGTTTAAAAATAAACACGGGCGTTTGAAGGAGCACAGAAATAGTCTGCGCCCACAGTGCCTTACAACGCGAGGCATATGTGGGCTCGGAAGGAGCGAGAGGCCGCGGTCCACGGAAAGTCAGCCCTTGTAGACCTCAAACAATGACCCACGAATGAAGGCAGCCGTTTTTGTGCCGGATCCCCTTGTACTACGCCGTGTCGGCCGCATCCCATTCAAACCAACCACAGGCGTCCACCCTGTCCAGCTATTCACCAACAGGCTCTGAAGGCAGCCCCCGGAGCTGGAATTCGAATCCTCACCAGCCTTTGTCTCCACCTGACTTTGTGGTCTCCTCCCCGTCGATCCCTGTACCCAACCTCCAGGCTTGACAGAAGTCCCTGTGCCTTCAGGCGATGCCTCTCGTGTGTGTCCACCCCCCCACCGGTCAGAATCCTCTCATCCATCAAGACAAAGTGCAAACCAGTCCCCTCTTCCATCTGAAGCACCTGGTTCCACCACCAGACCACGTTCTCTCCCCGGAGCCCAGCTCTCTGCACCCTCCCACTCTGTCTCGTTTGGGGGGGACCTAGTCGTGTGCCATACCCCCCAGACTGGGGGAGGAGCCCCCTTGAGCAGGGATCGGTCTTCATTTCCAAAGGCCCCGCAGGGCCTTGACAGAGGAAGAGCTCAAAGTTGAAGCCAGGAGCTTTGAGTGAACTCAAGTAGCAGAGGGCCCGGGGGACGAGCTGCCAGCTGGCGGGATCCTGGCACTTCCACAGGGTAGGAAGGCAGGTCCTTGCTGGACAGCAGTGGAAACTCTCTCTACAGCAGACCTGGCAGGTAACGCTCTCCTCCCAGGCACGCGCACACACGTGGGCCTGAGACGCATCGACCGCCCCAGCTCCAGGCTGCACAGGGCAGCTGGAGGCCCAGCATAGGGCTTCCCTACCGGCAACCTCCTCCCTAATCCCCAGTGTGCGGCACAGGTGACCTCTTCCAATGTGCCCTGCCTGGCCTGAAAGCACAACTCTGCCAGCGTGGGCTCGATGGCCACTGACCACATCTTCTGTGCCGTGTCACAGCCAGAACCTGGCAGCAGTAAACGTGTCTCGACAAAGGAGAGAGAGGGCCGCCTGGGTGGCTCAGTCGGTTGAGTGTCTGACTTCAGCTCAGGTCATGATCTCGTGGTCTGTGGGTTCAAGCCCCGCATCGGGCTCTGTGCTGATAGGTCAGAGCCTGGAGCCTGCTTGGGATTCTGTCTCTCTCTCTCTGCCCCTCTCTCTCTCTCTCTCAAAAATAAACATTAAAAAAAAAAAAGAAGAAGAGAGAGCAGAGGAGAGAGAGAGAAAGAGAGAACAAGAGAGGACAGGAGCAAGCACCCAGCAAATACGTCCTATTTCTTCAGGTTTGGAAGGAAAATGTCCAGAGTCCCGGTAGGTCTGCAACAGGCAGAAATAAATGCCTAACAGAAGCATGTCGTGTCCCCCGTCACTCTGTGGAATGCTCTGGTTGCTGTGTGTGGGCTCCAGGTTATAACCCACCCAATGTGGGACTACAGAACTGGGTCTTCTCTGGTTTCTTCGCTCTTTCAGAAAAGGTCTGATGCTCGGCTTTTAGCAGAATGAGGCAGCCGGCAGGTGCCAGCCAGCTGGGGCCTGTGTGTGCGGCCCAGAGTCTGGCCCCAGAACAGCCCGTGCCTGTTCCCTTGCACCAAGGACACGTCGCCCGTCTCCTCCAAAGGGCCAGATGGCTGTGTGTAGACTTCTCCCCACTTCATTTTTATCTTCTCCAAGTGCTCTGCATCAAGCTTGCATTCTCAGATGCGCGGGTTTGTGTGCACATTCACATCTCGAGTGAAATTCATGCTCCCCTCCTCTGTGTGTTTTTTCAGGTGGAAATACCTTTCCATGGTCACACAGCAATGCCTCGATCCTCCCCTCCCGTCTCAGCAGAACCTCCTGGAGGTACTTCCGGAGGCTTTAGCAGGTGCCGTCTCCCACTGTGTGCCTTGATCCTGCTGGGCACTGACGTCATAGCTCACCTGATTTTCCCACCAACCTTGAGAAATCAGCATCTGACTGCTCATTTTACAGAGGAAAACAGAAAGGGGGGCACGATACAGTAACCTGCCCAATGCCATAGTCATTAAGTGACAGTCACCTAAACTGCCTGAGCCCAACACACAGGGCTTCAGGCACCCTTCATGCCAGTCTATTCTGCGTGTTCCCAGTGATGTCCCACACCCGTGCTCCACTGACCCCCTCCCTAGATGGCCCGGCCACTCTCCCCTCTCCCCATCACCACGGTCAGGCTGAGACGCTCTTGAGGAACTCGGCAGGTCCCTGAGCAAAGAGACTCATCATTATCTGTCTCTCACATAGGCTGCCTTCCTGCAGCATCCCCACAGCCCTTCCCCAAGTCCCAGTAGGCAGCAGAGAGTCCAGAAAATTCTGTCTGAGCTCCAGTTCCTGACCAAGGGCTCACAGACCCGAAAGGTGCCTTTGAGGCCCGTCTGGACCATGTTGATCAACCAACCCCCAGATCAGCAAGGTGGGGCTCACCTGTCGTTTCAATACAGCCCGCCTCCTGGGTGGCTACAGAAAACCTCCCTTGGGCCCCCCAGGGTCTCTCTGCAGCCTCCAAATACCAAAACAGATCTCTTCTTCCCACAGCACTAAACAAATACCCTGGGAAACCTCCTTTTCTCCCAAGCTCCATGCACCCCACCCCCACCCCCGGCGCCAACGTGAGGCAGGCCTCCTTCTGAGTGCGGCCCTGAAAGTACCTACTCCCTCCTGACTGTCCCTGGACCACACCTTCCCACCTGCCACCCTCTCAAATGGCACTTCCTCGGGCAAGCTAAGATGCTGCCTAATGTGTGGTTCCCCCCCCCCCCCCCCCACCACCACTGAGCAGTTCTCTGAGACAACCAGCTGGGTGTCCTACAATCCACCCCAGTTCTGACACGGTCTACCTGCAGACAGTCTCAGACCCCACGGGGGACGGGCTCAGCCCACGTGACCGGCCCCTCGCTCCTACTTCTGCCACCAACTGCAAGTCCAGGCTGTCACCTGTGCTCCTGACTTACCAGCTGTACCTAGGAGGTTCCCACACCCCCTTCTTGGGCTCATCAATCTGCTAGAGCGGCTCACAGAACTCAGAGAAACTTTGTACTCACTAGATCACCAGCTCGTTCTGGAAGGATGTCATTGAGGAACAGCCAGATGGAAGTGACTCATGGGGCACGTTGTGGGGACAGGGTGCAGAGTCTCCACGCCCTCTGGGTGCACCACAATCCCCAAATCTCCATGTGTTCACCAACCCAGCAGCCCTCCCAGCCACCCTTTTGGAGTTTCATGGAGGCTTCATTATGTGGGCATAGTTGATGACATCACTGGCCACTGCCAGCTGATGCAGACTCCAGCCAGGTCCACTCCTCGAAGGGGGCGGGGACTGAAAGTTCCAACCGCGTCACCACAGGGCTGGCTCACCCCCTCCCCCTCCCCCCCAGCTGCCTTCCTCAGGACCTTTCCAAAAGCCACCTCGTTAACATAACAAAAGACACCTTTCTGGCTCTCAGCTCCGGGAAATTCCAAAGGTTTTAGGAGCTCTGTGCCTGGGATGGGAAGACGACCAAATACATATTTATAATAAAACACTGTATCACAGCAGCCCCCAGACCCCGACTGCCGGCCCTGTAACTCCCCCTCTGAGCACTGCACCCGGCCGGACCACTGTTTTCCTCGCTGCCCCTCCAGACACCTTTTCCCCCCCCCCAAAACCCCCCCGCTTTCAATCTCTCCTCTTCCGGCTGTCATCCACTACCCCTCCCAGTCCACCACTCTACCCCTCCCCACCCACCCCCCTACCCTCTCCCCCTCCCTATCCGCCCCTACCCCCTCCCCCGCCCCAGCCACCACCCTACCCCTTCTCACTTACCACCCTATCCCTCCCCGTCCACCCTACCCCCTACCCCTCCCAGTCCACCACCCCTCAGCACAGCCAATCAGCAACCCCCGTGTCACTCCCTCACTTCTCCATGATTTTAGCTCCTAGGCCTCATCCCTCTGTCTTACATGACCCAGCCTTCTCAGTCATTTCAATACACACACACAGATGAGCCTCCCCCCACCTTTTCTCTCCCCTCAGCCCTGCAACCCTCAGTCATAACCTGCCCAGTATTTGTAATTCCAGCCTATCCAGAATCTTCATTACCTGCCTCTCCCTCTGCAAGCAGACACCCCCTCCAGCCCAGCCTATCATACTTCCAGTCATCTTTACCCACTGGTTTCCCAAGGCACTTAACACCTGCCACCCCCAAATACAACACTTTGGCATACTTGTTATTTTTAATTAAGGTCACTTTATTTTTTTTTAAGTTTATTTATTTATTTTAGGGGAGGAGAGGCAGGCAGAGAGAGAGAGAGAGAGAGAGAGAGAGAGAATCCCAAGCAGGCTCCACACTGTCAGCCCAGACCCTGATGCGGGGCTTGAACTCACGAACAGTGAGATCATGACCTCAGCCGAAATCACAAGTCGGATGCTCCACCGACTGAGCCACCCACGTGCCCCTAAAGTTACTTTAGAAACATCAGGTTCAAGAAGGATAATCTGAGTCTTCTCTGTCTCCCTAAAAGCAGGAGGTGAATCTCCCATGTGAAGATGTCCTTCCTGGACCAGGAGGACGGAGGGCATCCTTATCACCAGAGACAGGAAATCCAAGGCTCGAAGGCTGTGTAACCAAACTGTTACTTCTTCACTCATCCAGCACACCAAGCTCAAACCTGTCTCCTCAATTCTGCCCAAGTTTATTGGTTCTTTGTCTAAAAGGTGAAAAGGCTGCCTGCTTTGGTCACTTCTTCGAGCCCCGTATCTTTGGGGCTCCCGTACATAGTTAACATTTTCTCTTCTTAATCTGTTTTATGTCCATTTAAATTATTAGACCAGCGAAGAATCTGAAAAGGAAGAGAGGAAAAGTATTCCTCCCTTACACCACAAAATTTACTTGTTATATTTTACTCATTTCTTAAAGTTTATTTATTTTGAGAGAGAGAGAGAAAGAGCAAATGAGCAGGGGAGGGACAGAGAAGAGAGGGAAAGAGAATCCAAAGCATGTGGGGCTCAAACTCACGAACTGTGAGATCGCGACCTGAGCCGAAATCAAGAGTTGGGCGCTCAACCGACGGAGCCACCCAGGCGCCCCTATTTGTTCTATTTTAACTTATCGTATGTGTCGTTCAAACATGAGCTTCATGAAGACAGGGTTCCTCGTCTGTCTGGCTACCGATATCCTCAATAAGTGAACAGCTCTTAGTGCAAATACAGACACCAAACCAATACTTGTTGAATTAATGAATTACAATGAACCGTTTTGTAATTACTCAACATCCACTTTCCCTACAAGGACAGGGCCAAATCCACCTTAGTCACTCTTGGCGGTACTCGGTAAATGTTACTTAGCTGACTGGATGCTGGAGCACAGGTAGGATGTAAGGCACTCACTGCTGGGCTAACTGCTGTTTACAAGGTAACCTCCACCTGGAGCTCAGCTCCGCTCCCGCTGGCTGCCACCTTGACCCGGGCGAGCTAAACTGAGCCGTCGACTCTGATAAACCCCAGGACACACCAGAAGCCCTTGGACACAGAGATAGGAGCACATACAGTGGTTTCTGTCTCTGCCATGCAAAGATGTGGTCCTACAGACGAGGGGAAACTGATGATATCAGTTACCAAGAACAGCTCCAGAGATCACTTGAAAATTTTCATTCTAAAACCCAATTACCTAGAAGACCCTCACCATGAACTTCTTCTAGGAAAAAAAAAAAACAACCCACACTTAACAAGGTCCCATCTAGGTATCAGGTCAATTTCCAGCCTGTCTCTTCCTCTTCAAGCTGCACCCGTCATTCACCGGGTTAGTTTAACCATTCGTGGGTGAGAGACCGGCTCCAGGGAAAGGGACAGATGAATAAACCAAACAAGTTTTAGAAGATGCATGGAGAACAGCACATCTCACTACTTCAGACTCAGTCTGACCCCTTACCTAGGATGAAGGGGCTTGAAACCCTCAACTTCTATGGAGACCAAGTGCCATTTGATTGGAAAACCAGGCCTGAAAACCCCATCACTGAGGCACTTTTCCCAGTTAGGTCTCATGGGCAAAACCTTCTATTACAGGCGGGAGAGTCCCAGCTACAACATCACAGCTAGAGCACTTGGGAGGGAGAGGAGAGGAGGGGGGGGGAGGGGGGGGGAGGGGGGGAGGGGAGGGGGGAAGGAAGGAAGGAGGGAAGGAGGGAAGGAAGGAAAGAAAGAAGGAAGGGAGGGAGGAAGGAAGGAAGGAGGGAAGGAAGGAAGGAAGGAAGGAAGGAAGGAAGGAAGGAAGGAAGGGCTCTCATGCATCTTTGAGGCAAAGAGAGCAGACAACCATGTACAGCAAGAACCACTGACAAATCTGAGAGATCCTGACTTGCTGCCACGAAGAGGGTGAGCACGTGGGTTTTGCAGAACTTACAGCCCTGCTCCTGTCGAGATTGATACGGATACAACTGATCACATGTAGACAGAGGCCCACAGAACTGATCGCATGTAGACGGAGGCCCACAGGGACTTACTTAATGGAGATGCAGAATGTAGATTCCTATCGCGTGATCTGAAACCCGTCTTGGTAGATGTGATCACAACATTCACTTCAACGACACTAAAGAATTAAATCTTTCTGAGAATGTCCACTGAAATCTGAGAATAAAAGGACCCAGGGAGAAAGTGGGAGGCACAAGGATGAGGAAGGAAAGACAAAAACGACGGCTCAGTAGATTCTGGGCAGAAGAAATCTGTGGAACACTCAGACAGATATGTGAACAGCTGTGAGGGTGCATCAGAGCAAATCCCTGCTTTGAACCCTCCCTTTTAAAGGCGTACTGACTGGGGTTCCTGGGGGGCTCAGGCGGTTAAGCACTCAACTCCTGACTTTGGCTCAGGTCATGATGTCGCAGTTCATGGGATCGAGCCCCACATCGGGCTCTGTGCTGAAAGCGAGGGGCCTGCTTGGGATTCTCTCTCTCCCTCTCTCTCTCTGCACCTCCCCCATGCCTGCTCCTTCTCTCTCAAAATAAATAAATAAACTTAAAAAAAAGATACAGGTGTACTGACAGAACTTCCTGGGGACACGTCCTTCTAAACCAAAGTTTAGGGCACAAGTTGTACTTTTTTTTTTTTTTTTTAATGTTTATTTATTTTTGAGAGAGAAACACAGTGTGAGCAGGGGAGGGGCAGAGACAGAGACACACAGAGAATGTGAAGCAGGCTCCAGGCTCTGAGCAGTCAGCACAGAGACCGATGTAGGGCTCGAGATCATGACCTGAGCCGAAGTCAGATGCTTAACCAACCGAGCCACCCAGGCGCCCCACCATAAGTTGAACTTTTGAAACAAAGGCCGTCTTCCTGGCCAAACTGCAGAAGTTTCGCGGAGCATGAGCCTCAGAAGTCGAACGACACACATCCTGGTCACCAGCCCCACCAGATCTGGCCCAGCGGTCTTCCCTTCACCAACGGAACCTCTCTGAACCCGGTTTCCTCATCCATAAATCATAAACCTTTAGGGAAATACGCAATAAAGATAGTTCCCCTCACCCTGGCTGAACTCGCTCTTCTACGGAAACAGACAAAGATGCCATAATGACCGTCTGGCATGACCCTATGTCTGCCCGGAGCGTGCCATTCTGTGGCCTCGGTGACATAGATCCTGGGTGATCACAGAGTGGGGCAGACAGCGGGGGAATAGCCGGCCGGTGCTGAGATCCCACCGCTGCTCCTGGAGGGAAGGCTTTCTGCCAGGAGTAGCCTTCTCTTCCCTACACACGTTTTCCAGAAATTTCTACCAAGTACACACAGAAGCCAGTGCCAGTACGACAGTGGTTGTGAGGATACAGGCTTGGCCTGAGGCCACTGTCCTCTCTCGTGGGCAGTCACGTGGCAGTGAGGGGACACAGAAGGCCAACTACACATAAGACCGTGACACAAACGACGGATGGACGGAGCCTCTCAGGGCAAAGCTGGCATCACGTCACATGCCACCGTCATCCTCTTTCAGGACATCGCCAGGGTGGTGCCAATTTCACCGAATGCGTGAAAGGCAGCTGTCGGAAGCCGCACCGATTTTCTGATTCTCCTGAGGAGAACCTCCGGGGGCGCCCACCAGGCTCTCCCCTTGAGGGACGGGCCCCCAGAGGCTCCAGCGTGACCAGGCCTGGGTGACACCCCATTCTCAGGATACTCTACTTAATTATTTAAGGAATGAGACATTGTTTCCTTTGTGGGCAAAGCTTCCAGAACATTTAAAATTCATGGGAGAAGCCAAGGAGTGGCTTTTTTTAGCTCCCTTCCTTAAAGTGAGTGGTACGGCTTTCAATCAGACTCGTGGGATTCCAATTCCAGTTTTCCAGAATATTCCATCCTTGGTGAGGCATGCCTGCTTTTAGGGGGAAAAAAAAAAGATTGAAAGAAGAAAACAAAACATAAAAACAAAAAAAAGAGGAAGCTCTGACAAAGCCAAACTCAATTAATCATCACTTTTGTCTCACAGGAGTCACTTGTCTGTGCCAAAGTAGGGCAGGAGTCCAACCGTCCCTCGGGACACGCGGGGCCCGCTAGGGGAGAAAGCTGTGCTCAACCCAGGCCCACGAGTGCCACAGGATGCCACACGGGGGAAGGGAACCCAGTGCCGCAGACCACGTGGGTGCGTGACGGGGCCCATGAGGGGGGCTCCCCACCCTGAATGGGACGTGGGGGTAAGCTCAGACAACACCACGGAGAACACAGTTCCCACACCACAGAGGAGCCAGCTGAGGCCCCCGAACAGGTGGAGGGCCCACTCCCCAGAATGATCTTTAATTCTCACGGCTCCAGAAAGGCAGGCTTCCGGGGGCCCCTGCAGCCCAGAGCTGCACACCTGAGCACCCACGGGGGCCTCGTCTCCCCAGCAAAGCCCAGCCCATGAGATGCTCTCCCTGAGGACGGAGAAAACCCGGTCACACCCCAAGCCATTCTTCATCAGAACGGAAGATCTGGACAGAGTTTCTGCCAGTCACAGCCCCCGACCCCCAGCTTCTGTCGCCAGCCCGATGCGTACCCCACCTGTGACAGGTGCTCACAGGTTCCCCCAGATGCCCGCAGAGCCAAACCCTATGCCTCCCTCTCACTGAGCCAGGTTCCGGCAGCTGAGTCCACACAGAGCGAGCCCCAAAGGATGGCTGGCTGGCTGCATGGAAACTGCTCTCCTCTCCCCCTACCCTCACTCTCCGGCCCCAGTTCTCCCTCGCCAGTTAAATGCACCCCCAAGTCTTTTCAACAGTGGCTCTCATCTCTTTTTGGTCAAAGACCCCTTTGAAAATCTGATAAAAACGATGGATACCTCCCCAGAAAAGCACATACGTAGAATTCTCCATGGAGTTTGGGGAAGGGGTGTTCACGGACCCCCGAGCTGCATGGAGAGACCACTCTTTAAGACACCCTCCTTCAGGCGCCTGGGCGGCTCAGTCGGTTAAGCATCCAACTCTTGGTTTCAGCTCAGGTCGTGATCTCAGTTCATGAGTTCGAGCCCCACGCCGGGCTCTGTGCTGACAGCGCAGAGACTACTTGGGATTCTCTCTCTCCCTCTCTCTCTGCCCCTCCCCTACTCCCCTCGCACACACACTCTCTCTCTCTCAAAAATAAATAAACAAACTTTAAAAAACAAAAGACAGCCTCCTTCGAACCCCCCTCTCGGAACGTGTCCAGACCGCTCCTGCTCCGCTCCTCCTGAAGACATCTTTGCACACGTCTAAACCGGGATGAACTCCGGTGCCAGAACCCAGCATCCAGCTGCAGAGCAAAGCAGACCATCATCTCCTTTATTCCTGCCGTGTCACACTTGACTGAGGTCTTCAAAGCGTCGATCAGCGTTTGGGACGAACGCATCTTCGGGGCGGACTCAACACAGAGCTCACCTTCCCACTAGAAGGCCAGGAGTCCCTCCCAGGCCCGGGGAGATGTGCCCACGACCGCAACCCAGGACGTGAGCACTCCCCCCTTTCTCGGCCACTCGGCCTCACTCAGGCTCCAGGCTCCTCCCCGCACCGCCCCCTTCTCCAGGGACTCCCCGAAATCTGTCCCGAGGTCGGCAGGCACCGGCAGCCCAGCCGCAGGGGTGTTCCCTGCACCTTCCCGCCTTCCCCGAAACCGGGCCAGTCCCTGAAGGCCGCACGGCCACGCACACACCCGCACCCACACCGCTCTGTGCCTCTTGCCTTGCAGGTAAGGAGAATACAGGGGAGGCAGAGGATTCGGGTCCTGGTGGCCCCCACACGTGGCTCTCGCCATGGCCTCAGAGCCCGGCCATCCCCGCCACCTGCCTTGCAGCCAAGCTCGCCAGCCTCCACGTCACTTCCTGCCACTGATCAGGGGCTTCAGCTCCGGGCCCAGCTTCTCCCTCTGCCCACCTCCTGTCACTGTCACCACACACGTGGATGACCCCCAACGCCCCGGACTCAGCTCCTTGTCCTCCGCTGCAAGGCCCTCTTCGCCCCTTCAGGGCGCTCTCCCACAGCCGTCCGCGGGACCCCTCGCCACCGCCACCGGGAGAACGCCCCCTCCGAGTGCGACTTTCCAGCACGGAGGTACCTCCCACCCCACAGACTCCTCCAATCCACTGCCCGGCTCGCTCTCCACCAGCCACCTCCTGGCCTCACGCTCTCCCTCCACGCCCCCTACCCAGCCCGGGAGGTCTGTCCCTGCCACCCGTCCCGCGTGAACACCCTCCGCCCCAGCCTGGCGCGCCCCGCCGTCCACCTCCCCCAGGCCCACACCCAGGCCACTGGGCAGCATCCCCAAAACTGGGCGGACACGTCTCTCTGTAAATTCCGGTTCTCTGACCTCAAACTGTCAGTCAGCAATGGCGCACAAGCTTGGGGCTCTCTAGCAGGCCCGCCGCCCACTCCCAGACAACCCGCACCTTCTCCTCCTCCGCGTTCCCACACCCTGCCCTCCACCCTGGCTCTCGGCACATGACCCCGCCCCACGCTTCTTGGAGAAACCAGGAGCACCACCAGAGCCCAGGTTTCTTCCACCAAATGCACACCTGCCTGTATCTGCTCCTGCCGCGGCCCCCTCCCCTCCTTCCCGTGGCAGGGCGCCTCCCTCGCCCCTCCAAGCCACAGCCCTTCCCCGGTGCTGAACCCCACCTCTGCCGTCTTCTCAGGGCCGAGGCTCCCCTGTCATCCCTGCCAGCATCCACGTGTGCTGGGGCTCTCCTACCTTAGATACATTTGCTTTGTTTGTCCGCTTGCTTTTTTTGAGAGAAAGAGAAAGAACGAGAATGGGCAGGGGAGGGGCAGAGAGATCAGGAGACAGAGGATCCCAAGCGGGCTCTGCACTGACAGCGGAGGGCCTGACTGGGGGCTCAGAATCACAAACCATGAGATCGTGACCTGAGCTGAAGTCGGGTACTCAACCGGCTGAGCCACCCAGGCGCCCCTTAAATACACTTCTCCTTCACCGGCAGCCTCTTATGAGATCGTCCTACTCTCTGCTCCCCTAACAGCCAACCCCCTTCCCAGCCTCCTTCGCTGTCCCAGCGCGAGGCTCCCAGCCCCACCTCACCACTGACCCAGCTCACGCCAGGGCCGTCAGCAGGTGCCACTGTCATCTGCTCAGAGTGCAGCTCTCAGCAGTGCAGCGTGGGGGGTCCAAGCCCTCCTCCCGAGACGCTCCTCCCCCAACTTCTTGGCCGGCTCCTCGTCCAGTACCAGCGAGGAGACAAGGGGTGCTCTGGGCTCGGCCCCCAGCCCCCTCCTCCCCTGCCCACCCTCCCTCCACCATGACCTTGTCCCGTCTCCAGCCTGACGTCTGCTGAGCCCCACAGGCGTGTAGTGACCTGCCTTCTCCCCAGCTGCACTCACCACCTCAAGCGGGACACGTGGATCCTTGACCTTGACTCCCCCGGCCTCACTCCTGACCTGCTCCTCCTCCAGGCTTCCCCACATCTACTGGGTGCTTAACCCGGAAACCACAGGAGTCCTCCTTATTTCCTCCCTCTCTCTCATCCCTTACCCCCCAGCTAGTCCCTCCGAAGGTCCTGGCAAACCCATCTCCAAGCTTCCGTTCCTTCCCCTCTCCTCTGCCACCTTCTTAACCTCGGACAGTGGCCTCCGTCACCGGTCACCTGGAGCCCAGGAACCCCAGCTCTTGCTTCCGCACTCGCCCCCTGCCCGTCCAGGCTCCACAGAGCGCAGGGGGATCTTCTTACAAGCTGAGGAGTGGGTCACCTCCCTGGTAAAACCCTCCAATCTCACTGACTTCAATTTCTCAAACACTCCAGGCAGCTCCTGCCCACTCTGTCTGTACACCTGCTCTCCCCTCTACCTGGAATGCTCTGTTCCTGTTCTTCACACGAGGCAGCAGCTTAAATGTCACGTCTTCGGGGAGGCGTCTGGAGCCACACGCTCCCAAGTCCGTCTCAGCCCTTGCGGCTTTCCCTCGCACAACCTGCAGTCATTTTGTTTGCAAATCCATTTACAACTGGTCTTTTGCTTTGTTTTTGTTTTTGTGGTAATGGGGAGACAACGGGAGTCTTTCTCCTTCACCAAAATGTAAATTCCGTGGTGAGAGAAACCATGTCTCATTCACTCATTATTGATTCCATGTTGAAATGATGATGTTTTGGGTATACTGGCTTAAAACACATTGAACTTATTTCACCTGTTTCTTTTTGCTTGTTTACTGTTTTCATTTTATCTTCGAGAGAGACAGAGAGAAAGAGGAAGAGAGTGCAAGCAGGGGAGAGGGGCAGAGGGAGAGAGAGAATCCTAAGGAGGCTCCACACTCAGCATAGAGCCTGATGTGGGGCTCGACCCCAAAACCCTGGGACCATGACCTGAGCCGAAATCAAGAGTCAGATACTTAACCGACTGGGCCACCCAGGTGCCCTTCTTTTTGCTTTTTATTTTTTTTATTGTTTTTCAAGTTTATTTGAGAGACAGAAAGAGCACATGAGTGGGAAAGGAGCAGAGGAGAGAGAGAGAATCCCAAGCAGGCTCCGTGCTGTCACCGCAAAGACCAACGTGGGGCTCAATCCCACAACCCTGGGATCATGACCTGCGCCGAAATCAAGAGTCAGATACTTAACCGACTGAGCCACCCAGGTGTCCCTCTTTTTGCCTTTTTTTTTTAATGCGGACATTAGAACATGAGAAATTCCGTATGTGGCACTGATGTTTCTATTGGACTGTGCCGGTCTGGTTGGCCACGATAGGGGAGACGCAGATCATGGTAATATGTTGACATAACTCTGCATTATAATGACATGTTTTGTGTGATTAACGACACAGGGGGGCATGGGCCAAGTCCTCAGTGTGTCCAGAAGGCAGGCAGGTCAGGCTAGGTTACAGCAGGCCTGAAATGCCAACTAAGGAGGAAGAAGTCACAGATCACTGCTACCGAGCCGGAGGCCTTGCAAGGAGCTTACGTCAACCGTTCGATCCATGTACCCAGGTGAAGGCTGACACCGGGATGACAGAGCATGTGTTTCAACATGGTCACAGGGCAGATATCCTAACGCCCATGCCAGCTCTGGTGTATTCCCAGTCCTCTGTGAAAGAACATGCAGTCTAGATATTCCTGTCTGCACAAGACTCTGTGCTCCCATCTCCTCCTCTCCCCTTCTGAAAGAATAAGGGGCGCCTGGGCGGCTCAGTCAGTTGGGCGTCCAACTTCAGCTCAGGTCATGATCTCACAGTCTGTGAGTTTGAGCCCCGCGTCGGGCTCTATGCAGACAGCTCAGAGCCTGGAGCCTGCTTTGGATTCTGGGTCTCCCTCTCTCTCTGCCCCTCCCCGGCTCCTGCTCTGTCTCTCTCTCTCAAAAATAAATAAACATTAAAAAAAGCCTTTTTTAAAGAATGAGGCTCATCTAAAGCGACACGGTATTTTTATGACTCGGTTTCTCTGACCATCTCGGCTCTGGGCCATGGTGAGACTCCCTGAATGGGACTGAGCAGAGACTGACGTGCAGGAGCAACCAGCCCATCTTCCACGAGACACCTGCTAGGCCAGGAGGGGGTTGGGGGGGGGGGTGCGTGGGCACCGAGAAGCCGCCACCACCCTCCTCCAACCCTCAGGCGTCGAGCTCACCCTCCAGGTCAGCACATTAATGTTCGTCCCTCCAAGAGATTATCTGCTCCCGTGGAGCAAGGAAATCCACTTCTCACAGAGGTTAATAAACTTACAGATCTCATTACTCGAAGAGGTCATGCTGGCAAGAATTTTAATGCATTTTTTAGAAAGGGTCTGGAATAATTATTACAACAGAACAATGGCTACTCGGAGGAGCGAGGGCAGAAAGGTGACTGGTGGGGACAGAGCAGCACCCCCTCCGCCCGCGCAGCATCCCCCCATTGTGGACGGCACGGCGCTAGGAGTCCAGGCAGGGTGGCCGTCTCTGTAACGCCCACCGTCTGGGGCTGGGACCACCTGCCTCTGCTCTCGCTCCCAGGTCGCCGGGCGTGTTAGCGAGTTTTCTAGCTGTGGTGACTGGCGCCTTCACCGACTCACGCTCTTGGGACCCCCAACTGAGCCCTCAAGGCTACTCACCAATGTGGATGTGCCTCCAGCTCACTCCCGGCCCCGACGTCCACGACCAGATGCACCAAACCATTTACCTCTTCCCGATCTACCCCGGTCCTCCGCTCAGTTCGTTAGCTCAGGCTGAGAAGGAACAGCCAGCCAACCAGATTCACCCAGCCCCTTGTTCCCCTTCCTGCCGTGGCCTCAGGATGCCTCCATTCCTGCTCCTTCGCCTGGTCTCAGGGGACGACCCTCCAGGGCCCCTCCGGAGGCTTACTCCTCCCCTGAGGCTCCAGCTCTAGCTGCCTCCTGCCCCCAGCCTTACCGGCTCTCGCTTTTTCTAGTATCTTCAATCTCCTCCTCCTCTTTGCCCTCAGCTCCCAACACACTCAGTTTATCACACAAAGTCAAGCTTCCTTCCACCCTGACTCGCCCACAAGCTCTCCTGCATTTTCAGCCAGATGGTCCACTCCTCACCACATACCCACTCCGTGAAAGGCCTTAAGTGGACTGGAGCTTTACTCTGGGCTAGAGCTCCCCTTAGAATCCACCCTGCCCTAACACCATTCCCCACACAGTGGTGGTTGGGGTACGCGTAGGTCCCCACCCTTCTCCAAGCTTTCCGAGGCCTCCGCCCAAGAGCAGAAGCCCCGCTCAGTGTCCTCTCTTCTGGCCTCTCTGTCTCATCTACTGGCTCCTTCTCCATCCCTTCAACTGTCACTCTTACCCAGAGCTGCACGGGTCATCTCCCTGACCCGTCCTCTCCTTGAGAGACCGAATCCAGAGGTGACAGCTCCCAAATCTGTACCTCTGGTTCTACCTTGACTGCTGAGCTCCAGAGCCGAATTTCTACTTAGAGAGGCCACCCTGTGGAAGACCCACCACAGATGGGAATTCATCATCTCCACCCAAACTAAACTCTCATAATTGCCCCCCCCACAAAAAAAAAGTACACCTCCCCTTGTGTTCCCAACCTCAGCCAATGGCACCAGTTACACAGTCGAGAAACATCTGAACGGTTGGCAACCCAGCCTCTCCCTTTCTCTCATCCCAGCAATCAAGAGCCGTGGGTCCACTGGCCACATGACTTCCACAGGGGATCTGGCCCCCAGGAAGAGCATCTCAAGAACACGGACTTTGCTCTCAGACTCAAGCTGGATTCCCAAATTCTGCCACCTTCCTGTGGGACCTTGAACAGATCATGGAATCTCCCCAGGCCAGTTTCCCCAACGACGAACTCGAGGGCTGCTGTAGTTCAATGGGATGTAGTATAAACACAACAGTTCCAACCTACCAGCATCTCAGGAACGGACAGCTTCATTTGTGCCCCAATTTAACAACTCTTTAGGAAAGATCCTCGAGCCCTCCCAGCCTCAGCGAGGCCCCTTGCATATATTTTCTGTTTTCTCGTATCACGTGCATTCCCCAAGCCTGTCCCGGATCCGTTACAGAACAGGAGGGGGTTGACACCACATACACCTGTGTCACGTCTTCTCTTTCCCCTCCACCCCTTCTCCTCCTGACATTCTGCGTGCAGACTGCGGCTCGGTCCGGCAAGCCTCTTCTCCCCAGTCCATTAACCCTCCGCACCGCCCCCCTCACTACTGTCTCTGGAACGATGTTCTCCACCCAAGTACCATTGTCGTCTTCAAGCCTAAAAATGTCCTCTCATTGCCTGCAGACTGAGTCCACAACTCCTCGGCTACGCACCACACTTCCTCCTCCTGCCTCCAGTCATCTGCTCCCCGAGCTCCCTGCCTGCCGCCTCTGCCAGGCCTCATTCTTCGGTACCAGGACTCCCCTACCTGTGGCCTCGCCCCTGGCTGGCTCCTCGCCACCCACGGGATTAAGTCCCAACACCCTGCCACAAAGGCCTTTCCCTCATGCCTGTACCTTCCTGACCTTCTGAGCACTGGACCCGGCCGTGTACTCGACGTTCTCCCTCCCCTCTCTGCCCAGAACTCACAGCTACAGCATATCAAAATGTGTTGCCTTTAACCCTCACAACCACCCTATGATGTTGGTGCCATTATTATGCTAATTTCACAGATGAGGAAACTAAAGCTCGAAGGCAGGCAGGGTCTCACTCTGGGTCATGCAGCCAAGTGAACGGGACGCCAGGACTGAGTCCAGGGTCTCTGTGCTGGACCTCCATGCCTCGTCGCTTCCCATGGGCATGAGCAGCTCTCCCCATCGAAATGTCTCCCACCGCCCACCCCAAACTCCTACTCCTCTGCCTGGGAAACTCCTACCCACCCTTCAAGACCCAGTTTGAAGGTCACCTCCTTCAAGAAGCCTTCTCAAACCTCTTGCAGAGGGAAGCATGTTATCCTTGTTCGTATTTCAAGAACGAGGCTCATCTCGTTGCCCTAATGTCCTGCTCACCATCCTTCTCTCTTGGGAGGGCAGAGCCCCTGTTCTACAACCTCTAACTTCTTGGCTCCTGGCCCAGAGATGGCGCTCAGCAGCTAAGTGGTGGTCATTGGTCAGGCAGGAGCTGATGAAGAGTTGAGGGGGGATGAGGAAGGAGTTCAGACCCCTGGGAGCGGGTGAGGGCCACGAAACGCCAGGCCCTGAAACCCACAGGTGCATAGCCCACACGGCCCCCTGGCCCCATGTTGATCCCTTAGGTAATGTCTGTTTAATGTCCACCTTCCTCGCTACACTGTAAGCGTCATGGGACCACAAACATTCACCACTCTGTTCCTGGCACCCCAAAGTGGACGGCCTCTTGAATTTCTTGAAGGAACGAGTGAATGATCACACGAAGGGCTCTCTGACCAGCAACGTAAGTCATTAGTCTGAACCCACAATGGAGAGCAACCCCTCATTTCGTTGCCCACACTGACACCTCCCCGTGAAAGCAACCGGCCGGCAGCCTGGCGTTCTTGTTGGCAAATGTGGGTCGGCTCTCCTGACCGTGCCCATCCTCTGCCGGTGACTGCCCTCCACCCACACAGCCTGCGGGGTTTTGTGCTGCGAGCAAGGCTCCAGAGGGCAAACTTCATATCGTCAGGGTCACCTGATGACAGGAACGACTCCAGCACCGCTCAGGACTGGGAGCAAGTAGCTGAGAGGATCAAAGATGAGGGACACTCTGGCCACATATTCCAGAAGGTTCCTCAGGGGTCAGCTGCCAAACCCCCACCCAAAGCAGAAACGATGGTGATGTCGATGACAGTAATCACAGACCTGGCCACCACATGCTGAGTACTTATGTGTCGGGCACTATGCTGGACGCTTCACACACATTCCCTTGTTTGTGGTCACTTTACTGTGCATTTAACAGATGAAGATGTGGGGGCGCCTGGGTGGCTCAGTTGGTTAAGCGTCCGACTTCAGCTCAGGTCATGATCTCACGGTCTGTGAGTTCGAACCCCGCGTTGGGCTCTGTGCTGACCGCTCAGAGCCTGGAGCCTGTTTCAGATTCTGTGTCTCCCTCTCTCTCTGACCCTCCTCCGTTCATGCTCTGTCTCTGTCTCAAAAATAAATAAACGTTAAAAAAAAATTAAAAACAAAAACAGATGAAGACAGTGACATCTGAGAGATGAAATGACTTGTCCAAGCTCACACAGCCAGGGGCTGGGGATCTGACTGCATTTAACCCTGCTCCGTGCCCCCCCCCCCCC
>NW_026057583.1:2785206-2792816 GCF_023721935.1 Panthera uncia
CCCCCAACAACAGGGGGGGGCGGTACCTTACCACAATCCCCCCCCCCCCCCCCCCCCCCCCCCCCCCCCCGCTACAGGCGGCCCTCCATGACAGGGAACTGGCCACCACGTAAGAATGACAGTTCTCTCTTGAGTCACTCGGAGGCGTCAGAGAGCTCTTTCCCCGACCTGCAGAGCTCAAATTTGCCTGGGCACCTGCTCTACTAGAAGCTCCTCTCCCGGCCCTTTGGAGCCTCCCAGAACAGCTCCACTCCTTTTCCCCACGAGGACCTTCTCTGTCTTCTCCCTCCCCGAGGACAACACAAGTCAAAGCGCCTCTCCTTTCCTCCATGTATCTGAGCAACTCCATTAAAAGTTTTCCCAATTAAAGATCCCAGAAGGAATCCAATACCCAGGCAGCAGGGTCTGCAATATTCCTCACTAATTGGATCCCTGTGGACACCCCCTACCCAATAATCCACAGACGACAGTGCCCCCCCCCAACCAAGACCCAGAGGACAAATGGTCTCAGTCCCCCCTCCCCCCACCAAACGGCCTCAGGTGCCACTGCCTGTGATGTCCCCAGGACAAGGCACAAAGAAAGGGGCCTGCCAGAGCCCCTCCCTTAGCAGGACCCAGCCTCGATTCGGCTGGAGGACACCTGCACGCCAAGAGGTTTCTTTTTTATTATTATTATTATTTTAATGTTTTATTTATTTTTTAGAGAGAGTGTGAATGGGGGAGGGGCAGAGAGAGGGGGACAGAGGACCTGAAGCAGGCTTTGCACTGACAGTAGAGAGCCCAATGTGGGGCTCGAACTCACGAACCGAACCGCAAGATCATGACCTGAGCCAAAGTCAGACACTCAACTGACTGAGCTACCCAAGCCCCCCCCCCCCGCCAAGGGATTTCTCAATGCACATCTCTCAGGCTAAACTCTTTGGCTGGTGGCGACACCCCGGTCCCCAATTCCCCAGCTGAATAATAATAATAATAATAATAATAATACGACTATCAACCAGGGTTGTGAATAAAAATGTGTTTTTCTCCTTAAATCTCTCTAGTCGTTGACAAATGTCTAAATGTGTTCCCCACAAGCATATTTTTATTCTAACAAGCTAATTTGAACTATAGTTTAAATAAATTCTCCCAGAACGATACCATATGACTAACAGCGCTCAGAGGCAAAACTACTGGAGACTCTGCCGTAGTTGAGCAGAGACTTCCAACCCGGTACCTTCCCACACAAGCGCGCCCCACTAGGAAACTGGGCCACGATACCAGTGCTCACCTCCAAACGCATAACACGACCGAGGGCAGCCTATGTGCACGGTGTCTAGAAATACGGAAAACAAAGAGCTGGATGCAACCGACTGAGCCACCCAGGCGCCCCTGCCTGTGTTGGCTGAGACGTGTCACAGGATTTATCCAGCTTGTGTGTGTGTGTGTGTGTGTGTGTGTGTGTGTGTGTGTTAATTGCCTTACAATCGAAGCAGGGAATAGAACGTCCTTCCAGTATATATGTCCCTGCCAGCCCTCTCGCCAAGGGAATTCTCCAAAGGAGGGGCCGCGGTGCCCACCAGACAAAGGGCTTTGAAGCACCATGCTTTCTGCTCACGGAGAACCTTCCTGTCCAGGTCTGCAAGCGGAATCGCTCTGCCCTGATATTTCCAAACAAGCAGAAATAGTTTGAGCAGCTGGGTCCTCGTCCACCAACCACCCTTAGCAACAACGATGAATTCTTGATGTTCTCACCAAGATTCACTAAGGAGCAGTGACTCACCCAAAATTACGCAGCCACTGCAAATTACCCGATGTTAATTGTGATCCTGGTTTCTCTACCATTTCTTTCCTTTGGTAATTCATTTAGAGCAACCGATTGCTTGAAGGAATTGTCAAAATGTCTTTTTTTTTTTTTTTAATACCCTGCCTTGTTCTACAGAGGATTTAAGCGAGTTTACAAAGATGTATAAAATTTAGCAAAACGACAAATTACAAGTAGGTGTGGATTTAAAAGATGACATATATTTGGGGCACCTGGGCGGCTCAGTCGGTTGAGTGTCCGACTTCAACTCAGGTCATGACCTCACAACGGTTCGTGAGTTTAAGCCCCGCGTCGGGCTCTGTGCTGACAGCTCAGAGCCTGGAGCCTGCTTCGGATTTGGTGTCCCCCTCTCTCTCTGCCCCACCCCTGCTTGTGCTCTGTCTCTCTCTTTCAAAAATGAATAAACATATAAAAAGTTTAAAAAAAAAAAGAGATGATGTATATTTATAGTCACCGTCATGAAAAGATGTCCACTCAAGGTATTTTAAGTTGAAAAACTTATGTTACAAAACAGATGTAGGAGATGATTCCATTTCGTTAAAAATACATTTGTTCTAGGTAGCCCTACGTCTAGACGCAGAGACACACACGTACATGCAGAGAAATCTGCAAAGACAGACATCTGATTGCCCAGGGAGGCTATCCCTGAGACGTGGGATGACAAGTAATTTTCACTTCCTTCTTCATGCTGTTATTTTTTAGTATGAACGTGCAACATTTTTATAATTAGGGGAAGAAAAGCAAAGCTATTTTCATTTTGTTAAAAAAAAAAGAGAGAGAGAAGTAAGAGCAAAGGAAGGGCCATCCGACAGAGCAAGGAATAAAGGTAACGAACGAGGGCTGGTAAGTCTGCCGAGGGTGACTGCACATTTAACTCTAGTTCCCCGGGAGCCGTTACAGAAAAGAAACCCACTATTGACACAAGTCATGAGGTCCACTTGACAAGAACAAACCACCTGCTTTGCTCTGAGTCTGTTTCCAGCAAGAATGATGGCACGTCCCCCAAAGTGAAGGTCAACCCAAAGAGTGGTCATTCCTTGCTATTCATTCATTCATGCACGCATGCATTCATTCCATACACGCCTAGTTAGGGCCTACTCCATTGTATATTCTTCCAACTCTGACACGGAATGTGACACTAAGGGCTGCCTACGTGAGGACGGTGATCATCAATGCTAACAGCGCCCTGGTAGTCCCTGTAGCATACGGGGGTATCTGTCCTACATGTCCCAAATAGGCGGGCACTGCCTCTGACACCCTTTGCGTTACAACATTTCGTTGAAACACACACATGAAGCTGGTACTTCTACACGTGGCTTTACCTCCGATTCGGAAATACGATCTCTGTTAAGGGCAGGAGTGACCTAGTAGGTCTGCTCATCCTGGATCTCCCAACAGACTCTCCCAATAAATGCCTTACAGACGAACAGATCGAATGAACCTTAGTAAAGTGAAGTTTAGAAAGCCCAAGACAGAACCAAGAAAGACAAGTTCCTTCAACAGATCTGAGAGACCGTATCTGTTTTTGTCAACACGAACCCAAAAACAAAGTTCATACCCTGCGGGAGGAATGGAAAATTACACGAGAAGGAATGAACATCAAAGGAAAGCTACCCAGTATCGGTTACCGAAAGGAGGCCCAAGGTATTAGATCACCGCGATTGTTATCGCGCGTTGCAACGTAATCTTGGCCGGACAAAATAAAGGAGTGTAAACCAAAGCCTGACAGGACTACAGTCGGTCTTGTTTGTAAACACTGACAAAATCAGCCAAGAGTCACAACAGCAGGCAAGCTGGCTTTTCTGTTACCTTTTGCAGGCGAGTAAAAAGATAATTTATAACCCCAATACTCGGATGACAGCTGACAGCCTGAAAATTAACCCAAGTCATAATAAAAGCTAAGTGGCTTGCTTTAGCATTAAAAGAAAATTGCATCCAAATGTGATTTCTTTCTCTCTTGGCCCTTGTAACCCTCAATTAAGCAAGCCATATAAAAGGTGATCCCAAAATTATCACAGCTCCCAGGCCAGCATCCAAGCAAGGCTGCCCACCGCATTCAAGCATTAACTCCATCAAAAAAGTACTGGGGCCTACAAGGGGCCTGTCACTATGCCAGGTGTTAGGAGACACAGGTGACAAAGGTAAGCCCCTATCCTTGTGGGATGCCAGCAAGGACAAATTGTGACTAAGTTTAAAAAAAAAAAAGAAAGAAAGAAAGAAAGAAAGAAAGAAAGAAAGAAAGAAAAAAAAAAGCCCACATGATTGCAGGTGCGCTGTGGTGGGTAATCGCAGACAAATAGGTGTGGCTGTGTTCGCAAGGAACGGCAGGGGTCGGAAAGGCTCTGCAGGTGACCCTGATGTGGGAATCTGAAGCATGAGGAGGAAGGTATTTGCAGAGCTAGGACAAGAACCTCCCAGGCAGAAAGAAGAGCAAGTTCAAAGATGCCCCCCCCACCCCGAGCAGGGCAAGAGGAGAAATGAGGCTCACGTTAGCAGAAGGCAGTGAGGGATGGACAGGGGACACTAGAGATGAGGCACAAGCCATCCCCTTGTGGCTGCAGGGTGTGCGAGGTGACCTGATCCGATTTGCAATTTTTAAAGCCAGCTACTTGGGCCCCCGTATGGAGAATGCACTGGAGATACCCAGAATGGGAGCTGGTCCAGGAAAGAGGCAATGGTGGTCAGGACCAGTGTGGGGGCTATGACCATGGGGACAGGTGGACACCAGACAGTATCCCGGAAGTAGAACCACGGGGCCCACTGACAGCGTGGACGTGGAAGGTAAGGGAGAGGAGAAGCAAGGATGATTCTTAGCAAGCGGGTGGACGGTGGGGCCACTGACTGGGATGGAGAAGATAAAGGGAAGGTCAGAACTGGAAGGGGCATCAGGAGCTCGTTCATGGACAAGAGTTGGAGGCCCCCAGAAGGGCTGTGTTGGAAATAAAAACGTGGGAGTCACCAGCAGGGGTGGGTGGATAACGTTACCTAGGAAGGGAGTGTTGACCGCACAGAGGAAGCAGGTCTGGTCCGTAAGCGGCCCATCATTCAGAGGTCAGACAGAGGTGCAAGACTGGACAGGAGCCATCAGGAAGGGGAGCAGAAAAGCAGGGGAGTGTGGCGGCCAGAAGCTGGCTGGAGGGGGGTGGGGCAGTTGTTCCAGGGCGGGAGGGAACGGCCGAGAGGCTAAGGCAAGGGCACAGGCTAGCAGCGACCCCACAGTCTGGGTGGCACTGCAGGGTGTGGAGCGTAATCAAATGGTAGGCGAAGAAAGCCAGTGGACGCAGTGGCTTTGGGACAGATGTTTTCAGGGGAAGGGAAGCAAAGAAGCAGGAGAGAGATGCAAAATGACAGAAGCTATGGTGGTGCTCTCCAACATGGCGGTGCTCTCCAACATGGCGGCCACCACCATATGTGGCCATTTCAATGGAAATTAAATTACAAACTCAGGCCCTCGGTCACACTAGCCACGTTTCAAGTGCCCTAGAGCCACAGGTGGCTGGGGCCGGCCAAATTGGGCCACGCAGACACAGCACTTTTCCATCAGTGTGGAAAGTTCTACTGGACGGCCCTGAACCAAAGCATGTTTGTATACTGATGGGAAAGAGCCTGGACGGGGGGATGTGGAAGAACAGAGCACCGTTGCCGGACGAGGTGAGAGGGGGACAGGGTGGTGGGACAAGTGGGTGAAACAGGTGGGAAGCAAGACACGGGGCCACAGGGAGAGGAGACTCTCCTTGGTCCGTGGCTCCCATTTTGTTCGCGGAGGGAGGCAAGGTGTGGTGGGGAGGGGACAGACAGAGGTCTGAGGAGGAGAGAGAGTGTGCCAGCCAACAGCTGCCTCGGGAGTCAAAACACAACCTTACTGGGGAAACCACGCACTTAACGCAAAACACTTCACGGAAGAGAAGCGGAAACCGTGAGTGTCTGGAAGAGGACAAGCATCTGAAGTGGGAGAAGTAAACTCACATTTTTTGTTTTTTCCTCTGAAGTCGGGGCCACGTCTACACAGTGCAGCCGTGACAGGGCTGCGGGGAGGGCCGCGATGAGGTTCTCTACTGGCTGCCCTTTCCTCCTTCCCCTCGTCCTACTCCACTCTCGGAAAGGATGACATTGGTTCTATTTTGGGTGAAAATAGCTCCCTCCACCCTCCTCTGCCTGAACTGCTTATCCAGCCTGAACTCCATTTCAATTTACTGCCCTGGTTTGTCTGCACCCGTCAATTACGGAAGAAGCGCGTATATTAAAACCGGCAGAAGTAGGCAGGACTTGGCAGACCGGCCCTCACCTACACGGAGTAACAAGCCACGTACCGAGCGATGGTAAAACTCCGTGAAAGCCACGCTCCATTTTCACAAGGTTCCCCCAAGCCGCTCCTCCCCGATGCTCCACAAACAAAAATTATCTTGACATTTCCTTTCAGCGTTTGTGAGTAAACACTTTCATTTCCACAGAACTATTTGATCTCAACCAACAGAGTTTCAACGTTCGTGTCTGGATCACGCAAGTGTGTTGAGTTCGTTTTGTGTTGTCTGGCGGAGGGAGGGAGAGAGTTAAAATGATCAGACCCCTTTTATCTCCTATCTGGAGACCTACATTTGCCAACTCCTTTTTCCCCATCAATTTCTTTTTTTTTTTTTTTTTTTGTAAAGTATGAAATCTGAGAGCCTCAAAGGTTCCCGGTGCACAGAGAGCGGCCTTTTCATAATCTACCAAGAGGTCGCCGGAAATGTTACAGAAAACCCGCTTCCCAGCCGGCGTGCCTCTGGTAAAATCACCCCCAGTTTCTCCGTGTGGGAAATCTCCTGGACTGACGCCAACGTCTCAGGCCAATCTCTAGGCCCCTCTCGCCACCCCCCACCCCTCCCCCCACCCCCCACCCCTGCTCATGGAGCTCTGGACACTTCACCCAAACTCCTCTTGGCCTGCCTCTGGGTCCTCCAGACCCCACAGGTGAAGTTGGCCGGGAAAGAGGACTCCAGAAACGGCCTGGAGTGAGGCGCAACGGAGCCGCTGACCCACGGGAGCTAGGTCAGGCCACCAGGACCATGTCGCCCCTTCCACTCCTTCCCGATCCCACAGAGAAAACCAACATCTCCAGACGCACCCAGGAGCCGTCTGGGGGTCCCGAGAAGGGCTGTCTGGAGGGCGCTGAGCACACAGCAGGAGGCAGACACGCGGAAACTCTGGTTCCCTGACCCCCCAGCGCCAGCCCCACGCCCCCTGGCAGGCTGTGACTTCCCCTCTGCGGAGGCACCAAATGTCCCTCCACAAACGCCCGCCGGCTGCCCCCCCCGGGGGCAGTCGCCCGACCACCGAGGGCCTCAGTTTCCGCATCTGTAAATCGGGCTACAGAGCTGTTCCCTGAAAACGGACGGCCCCTCACCGCCCTGTGCTCCCATGGAGCGAGCAGATGCAAGGAGTTAATCGTGTTATTAGCACCGTGGCTCCCTGACTCACAGCGCCTACTGCTCACGGAGACGCCAAGGAGAAATCAATCCTGCTTTTTCAAATGACTTTATATGCTCACAAGCATTAGTCACTCCGACAGAGTATTTCAACTTCTCCCCCTGAGCCTCTTACTCCGTCGTGTCCGAGGCCGGAGCCTCAGCCCGGCTCCTTCCGCACTCCCTCACCCCCATCCCGCTCCAAGCAGAGTCCGAACCCACTATTCCTACGCCGGGGGAGGGGGGGGGGGGGGTCCAGGATTACTCGGTCTGCTCCCCTTCCAGGAAAACTTCTATTTCCATCCGGCTTGTCACGAACGCCGCCGCGGAGGACGACACACTGCCCCGCG
Source organism: Panthera uncia (assembly GCF_023721935.1). NCBI lineage: Eukaryota > Metazoa > Chordata > Mammalia > Carnivora > Felidae > Panthera > Panthera uncia. Next base: position 2,792,805 of record NW_026057583.1, read on the forward strand.
CGCTCGCACACA